>NW_026040181.1:0-33752 GCF_023343835.1 Lagopus muta
GGGGAGGGGGGAAAAAGGATGGGGAGGGGGGAAAAAGGATGGGGAGGGGGGAAAAAGGACAAGGGGGTGGGAAAAGGATGGGGAGGGAGGGAAAGGATGGGGGGGGTGGAAAAGGATGGGGGGGGGAAGGATGGGGAGGGGGGAAAAAGGATGGGGGGGGAAGGATGGGGAGGGGGGAAGAAGGATGGGGGGTGGGAAAAGGATGGGGTGGGAAAGGATAGGGGGGGTGGGAAAAGGATGGGGAAGTGGAAAAGGATGGGGTGGGGGGGGAAAAGGATGGGAGGGGAAAGGATGGGGGAGATGGAAAAGGATGGGGGAGATGGAATGGGATGGGGGTGATGGAAAGGGATGCAGAGGGGAGAAAAGGATGGGGAGGGGGGATGGAAAAGGATGGGGGGGATGAAAAAAGGATGGGGGGATGGAAAAGGATGGGGTGGGGGGGGAAAGGATGGGGTGGGAAAGGATGTGGAGGGGGGAAGAAGGATGGGGGAGGTGGGAAAAGGATGGGGTGGGGGGGAAAGGATGGGGAGGGGGGAAGAAGGATGGGGGAGGTGGGAAAGGATGGGGAGGGGGGATGGAAAAGGATGGAGGGGGGGGAAGGTTGGGGTGGGGTGGAAAAGGATGGGAGGGGGATGGAAAAGGATGGGGCAGGGAGAGGGGGAAAGGATGGGGAGGGGGGATGGAAAAGGATGCAGAGGGGGGAAAAGGATGGGGAGGGGGGATGGAAAAGGATGGGGGGGAATGGAAAAAGGATGGGGGGGATGGAAAAGGATGGGGGGGGAATGGAAAAAGGATGGGGGGGATGGAAAAGGAGGGGGGGTATGGAAAAGGATGGGGAGGGGGGAAGAAGGATGGGAGGGGAAAGGATGGGGGGATGGAAAAGGATGGGGCAGGGAGGGAGGGAAAGGATGGGGGGGTGGAAAAGGATGCAGAGGGGGAAAAAGGATGGGGAGGGGGGATGGAAAAGGTTGGGGGGGAATGGAAAAAGGAGGGAGGGGGGTGGAAAAGGAGGGAGGGGGGTGGAAAAGGATGGGGGAGTGGAAAAGGAGAGGGGGGTATGGAAAAGGATGGGGAGGGGGAAGAAGGATGGGGGGTGGGAAAATGATGGGGGGTGGAAAAGGAGGGGGAGGGGGGGAAAAGGATGGGGAGGAATGGAAAAAGGAGGAGGGGGGTGGAAAAGGATGGGGAGGGGAGATGGAAAAGGAGGGGATGGGGGGGAAAGGATGAGGCAGAGAGGGGGGAAAAGAATGGGGCAAGGAGGGGAGGAAGGATGTGACGTTGAGGAGCGCAATCACACAGCATTGAGCCCAACCTTCCCATTTTCCAGCCATCTTTCCCCCAATTTCATGGGGAGAAACTTCCACACGAGGCCCATCCTCCCTCCCCAGGTTCCCCTCTCGTCCTTCAAGGAGGTTGAGGTTAAAAATCAGGCACAGCTTGACCACAAAGCCAGGCTTTCTCTGCTGAGGTCTTCAGCCTCCCCTTGCTGTTGGGTTCTCACCTCTAAACCAAGCACCCGATTCGCTCCCCTTTAAAAGTGCCCTTTTTTCCCCCCTATTTTCTTTTCCCCCCTGTATTTTCCTCCCCCTCTGCTTTACTTTGGTTGATGCAGCTCATGATCCCATCCTGGATCTCACAGGTTTCGTCGTCGGTGCATTGGTGGCTGGTGCAATCCAAACCTTGGCCGGGGATGCAGGTGCAACGCTGGTGGCAGTTCTGCTTCAGGACCAACTCGTGGGGCTGCAGGACAAGGGAGTGCGAAGCATGGTGGCAAAAAGGGCAGAGGTGTGCATGGATTCATAAAAAATACTGAAGGGGAGTGAAGGGGAAAGATCCTTAATTCAGCTCTTATTAAATAAACAATATTTCCTCTTTGGAAGGAAAAGGAAGGGGGGAAAGGGAGAGGGGAAAGGAAAGGGGGGAGGAGGAGAAAGGAAAGGGGGAAGGGAGAGGGGAAAGGAAAGGGAGAAGGGGGAGAGGGGAAAGGAAAGGGAGAAGGGGAGAGGGGAAAGGAAGGGGGGAAGGGAGAGGGGAAAGGGAAGGGGGAAGGGGAGAGGGGAGAGGAAAGGGGGAAGGGGAGAGTGGAAAGGGAAGGGGGAAGGGAGAGGGGAAAGGAAAGGAGGAAGGGAGAGGGGAAGGGAAAGGAGGAAGGGGAGAGGGGAAAGCGAAGGGGGAAGGGAGAGGGGAAAGTGAAGGGGGAAGGGAGAGGGGAAAGCGAAGGGGGAAGGGAGAGGGGAAAGGAAAGGGGGAAGGGAGAAGAGAAAGCAAAGGGAGAAGGGGAGAATGGAAAGGAAAGGGGGAAGGGGAGAGGGGAAAGAAAAGGGGGAAGGGAGAGGGGAAGGGAAGGGGGAAGGGGGAGAGTGGAAAGGGAAGGGGGAAGGGGAGAGGGGAAAGGAAAGGAGGAAGGGGAGAGGGGAAAGGAAAGGGGGAAGGGAGAGGGGAAGGAAAGGAGGAAGGGAGAGGGGAAGGAAAGGGGGAAGGGGAGAGGGGAAAGGGAAGGGGGAAGGGGAGAGGGGAGAGGAAAGGGGGGAAGGGGAAAGGAAAGCAAAGGGGAAGGGGAGAGGGGAAAGGGAAGGGGGGAAAGGGAGAGGGGAAAGGAAAGGGGAAGGGAGAGGGGAAAGGAAAGGGGGAAGGGGAGAGGGGAAAGGAAAGGGGGGAAGGGGAGAGGGGAAAGGAAAGGGGGAAAGGAGAGGGGAAAGCAAAGGGGGAAGGGGAGAGGGGAAAGGAAAGGGGGAAGGGGGAGAGGGGAAAGGAAAGGGGGAAGAGAGGGGAAAGGAAAGGAGGAAGGGGAGAGGGGAAAGCGAAGGGGGAAGGGAGAGGGGAAAGGAAAGGGGGAAGGGAGAGGGGAAAGGAAAGGGGGAAGGGAGAAGGGAAAGCAAAGGAGGAAGAGAGAGGGGAAAGGAAAAGCGGGAAGGGGAGAGGGGAAAGGAAAGGGGGAAGTGGAGAGGGGAAAGGAAAGGGGGGAAGGGGAGAGGGGAAAGGAAAGGGGGAAGGGGAGAGGGGAAAGGAAAGGGGGAAGGGGAGAGGGGAAAGCAAAGGGGGAAGGGGAGAGGGGAAAGGAAAAGGGGAGGAGAGAGGGGAAAGGAAAAGCGGGAAGGGGAGAGGGGAAAGGAAAGGGGGAAGTGGAGAGGGGAAAGGAAAGGGGGAAGGGAGAAGGGAAAGCAAAGGAGGAAGAGAGAGGGGAAAGGAAAAGCGGGAAGGGGAGAGGGGAAAGGAAAGGGAGAAGGGGAGAGGGAAGAGTAAAGGGAAGGGGAGAGGGGAAAGGAAAGGGGGAAGGGGAGAGGGGAAAGGAAAGGGGGAAGGGGAGAGGCGAAAGCAAAGGGGGGAAAGGAAAGGGGGAAGGGGAGAGGGGAGAGTAAAGGGGAAGGGGAGAAGGGAAAGCAAAGGGGGAAGGGGAGAGGGGAAAGGAAAAGGGGAAGGGGAGAGGGGAAAGCGAAGGGGGAAGGGAGAGGGGAAAGGGAAGGGGGAAGGGGAGAGTGGAAAGGAAAGGGGGAAGGGGAGAAAGGAGAGTAAAGGGGGAGAGGGGAAAGGAAAGGGAGAAGGGGAGAGGGGAAAGGAAAGGGGGAAGGGGAGAGGGGAAGGGAAAAGGGGAAGGGGAGATGGGATAGGAAAGGAGAAGGGGAGAGGGGAAAGGAAAGGCGGAAGGGGAGAGGGGAGAGTAAAGGGGAAGGGGAGAGGGGAAAGCAAAGGGGGAAGGGGAGAGGGGAAAGGAAAGGAGGAAGGGAGAGGGGAAAGAAAAGGAGGAAGGGGAGAGGGGAAAGCGAAGGGGGAAGGGAGAGGGGAAAGGAAAAGGGGAAAGGGAGAGGGGAAAGGAAAGGGAAGAGGGAAGAGGGGAAAGGGAAGGGGGAAGGGGGAGAGGGGGAGAGGGGAAGGAAAGGGGGAAGGGGAGAGGGGAGAGGAAAGGGGGAAGGGGAGAGGGGAAAGGAAAGGGGGAAGGGAGAGGGAAGGGAAAGGAGGAAGGGGAGAGGGGAAAGGAAAGGGGGAAGGGGAGAGGGGAAGGGAATGGGGGAAGGGGAGAGGGAAAGGAAAGGGGGAAGGGGAGAAGGGAAAGGAAAGGGGGAAGGGGAGAGGGGAAAGGAAAGGAGGAAGGGAGAGGGAAAGAAAAGGAGGAAGGGGAGAGGGGAAAGCGAAGGGGGAAGGGAGAGGGGAAAGGAAAGGGGGAAGGGGGGATAGGGATAGGGGAAAGGGAAGGGGGAAGGGGAGAGGGGAGAGTAAAGGGGGGAGAGGGGAAAGGAAAGGGAGAAGGGGAGAGGGGAGAGGAAAGGGGGAAAGGGAGAGGGGAAAGGAAAGGGGGGAAGGGGAGAGGGGAAAGGAAAAGGGGAGGAGAGAGGGGAGAGGAAAGGGGGAAGGGGAGAGGGAAAGGAAAGGGGGAAGGGGAGAGAGGAAGGGGAGAGGGGAAAGCAAAGGGGAAGGGGAGAGGGGAAAGCAAAGGGGGGGAAGGGGACAGAAGTCCTTGCTCTCATGGTGCAGCTCTGTACTTGGGAAGAAAGCAACCAGCAAAACCCAAAGCCTTCCCCAAACAATCGAGGCTCGAGTACCTTGTAATATACGCCATCCTCGAAGCACCCGCATTTGTCCTTGGGGATGCAGCCCTCCCCATCAAAGACAAACCCTTCATTGCAGCTGCAGCCTTCAGCGCAGGTCTGGGGGCATTCAGAGGCACCCAAAATCCCCTCACAGCTGTTGGTGCAGAGGTTGGAACACAAGGAATAGGTGCTGTTTGCTGGGCAGCGCGAGGCTGGAAAGGAAAAAGATGAGAGACTCAGGATTCGAGCAATCCAGAACTTCAAGTCGAGGATGATGAAAATCCACTCCCTTTGGCCCTTCTCTCATTCATCCCCAAGGAGAACAAACATCTGCTCCGTTGGGGTTTGCATTTCCCTTTCCTATTTGTCCCCAAATGGAAGGAAAATCCCCCCTGTTGGGTTGGTTGTTCCCATTTGTCCCCATAAAGAAATGAAAGTTGACCCACTGGTGTTTGAATTGCCCTCAAATGGAAGGAAAATCCCCCCTGTTGGGTTGGCTGTTCCCATTTGTCCACAAGAAGGAATGAAAGTTGACCCCATTCCTGTTCGCAGTTCCCTTTCCCATTTGTACCCCAATGGAAGGAAAATCCCCCCTGTTGGGTTGGCTGATCCCATTTGTCCCCATAAAGGAATGAAAGTTGACCCCATTCCTGTTTGAATTGCCCTCAAATGGAAGGAGAATCCACCCCATTAAGTTAGCAGTTCCCACTTGTCCCCATAAAGAAATGAAAGTTGACCCCATTCCTGTTCACAGTTCCCTTTCCCATTTGTCCCCAAATGGAAGGAAAATCCCCCCTGTTGGGTTGGTTGTTCCCATTTGTCCACAAGAAGGAATGAAAGTTGACCCCATTCCTGTTTGAATTGCCCTCAAATGGAAGGAAAATCCCCCCTGTTGTGCTGGCTGTTCCCATTTGTCCCCATAAAGGAATGAAAGTTGACCCCATTCCTGTTTGAATTGCCCTCAAATGGAAGGAGAATCCACCCCAATAGGTAAGCAGTTCATATTTGTCCCCAAGAAGGAATGAAAGTTGACCCCACTGGTGTTTGAATTGCCCTCAAATGGAAGGAAAATCCCCCCTGTTGGGTTTGCTGCTCCCATTTGTCCCCATAAAGGAATGAAAGTTGAACCCATTCGTGTTTGAATTGCCCTCAAACAGAAGGAAAATCCACCCCAATAGGTTAGCAGTTCCCATTTGTCCCCATAAAGGAGTGAAAGTTGACCCACTGGTGTTTGAATTGCCCTCAAATGGAAGGAAAATCCCCCCTGTTGGGTTGGCTGATCCCATTTGTCCCCAAATGGAAGGAATGAAAGTTGACCCCATTCCTGTTTGCATTTCCCTTTCCTATTTGTCCCCAAATGGAAGGAAAATCCCCCCTGTTGGGTTGGTTGTTCCCATTTGTCCACAAGAAGGAATGAAAGTTGACCCCATTCCTGTTTGAATTGCCCTCAAATTGAAAGAAAATCGCCCCAGTTGGGTTGGCAGTTCCCATTTGTCCCCTCTTCACCCCCCATGCGATGTCCCCAAAGAAGACATGTCCCCTCTTCACCCCCCATGCGATGTCCCCAAAGAAGACATGTCCCCCCTTCACCCCCCATAGGATGTCCCCAAAGAAGACATGTCCCCTCTTCAACCCCATGCGATGCCCCCAAAGAAGACATGTCCCCTCTTCACCCCCCAAGCGATGTCCCCAAAGAAGCCATGTCCCCTCTTCACCCCCCATGCGATGTCCCCACTGAAGACATGTCCCCTCTTCACCCCCCATGCGATGTCCCCACTGAAGACATGTCCCCTCTTCACCCCCCATGCGATGTCCCCAAAGAAGTCATGTCCCCCCATCACCCCCCATGGGATGTCCCCAAAGAAGACAAGTCCCCCCATCACCCCCCATGCGATGTCCCCAAAGAAGACATGTCCCCTCTTGACCCCCCATAGGATGTCCCCACTGAAGACATGTCCCCACTTCACCCCCTATGCGATGTCCCCACTGAAGACATGTCCCCACTTCACCCCCTATGCGATGTCCCCACTGAAGACATGTCCCCTCTTCACCCCCCATGCGATGTCCCCAAAGAAGACATGTCCCCTCTTCACCCCCCATGCGATGTCCCCACTGAAGACATGTCCCCTCTTCACCCCCCATGCGATGTCCCCAAAGAAGACATGTCCCCTCTTCACCCCCCATGGGATGTCCCCAAAGAAGACATGTCCCCTCTTCACCCCCTATGCGATGTCCCCACTGAAGACATGTCCCCTCTTCACCCCCCATTCGATGTCCCCAAAGAAGACATGTCCCCTCTTCACCCCCCATGGGATGTCCCCAAAGAAGACATGTCCCCTCTTCACCCCCCATGCGATGCCCCCAGGGAAGCCATGTCCCCTCTTCACCACCCATGCGATGTCCCCAGGGAGGCCATGTCCCCCTTCACCATCCATGGGATGTCCCCACTGATGACATGTCCCCTCTTCACCCCCCATTGGATGTCCCCAGGGAAGACATGTCCCCACTTCTTTCGCCCCCAACTTACGGCAGAAGGATGGTTTCCTCCAAGCCTCAACGTTGACACCGGCAGCTTGGCAAGAGGACACGTAGCTCTGGATGCTCCGACACAGGACGTCGGTTTTCCCCTTGGTGAGGCAGAGATCTCGGGTGCAGGCATCCAAATACAAGGCTGGGCTGAGGGTGTCGAAACAGGACGAGAAAGGGCCGTGGGGATCCGCGAGGATGCCGCAGTAGTTGGGTTTTTGGAAGATCTTCTTCTTCTCTTCCGTGCAAACAGGGCAGTCGTCTTCGGAACATTTCTCCTCGCATTTCTCCACCGTGGGTATTTTCCAAGCAGAACCGAAAGAGGTGGCGTTGGGAGCCGGGTGGCCATCGGGGAAGAGGAAATCGTCCTCTTTTTTGCCGTTGTTGTTGCCGCAGAGCCCACAGAGGCGACCCTGGTAACCTTGCGGGGCCGTGACCGCGATGTAGTGGTGGAAGTCGTAGCGTACGACGAGGCCGAAGTCGGTCTGAAGATGAATGCCCACCCCGTGTTGGTGCACACGGACTTTCCCCTGGTTCAGGATGGCTGGGAGGCGGTGGGAGATGGAATCCACCTGGGATAGAGGGGGAAAAATCCATGGTGAGCCTCAGGGAACGGAGGTGGGAGCGGAAAACGTCGGAGGAGAGGCCTTCCAGCCAAGGTTTTGATGGGCAGCTTGAAAGTGGGAGGGGAAATTTGGGTTAAAGTGGTGCTTTACTTGGAGTTATGGTGCAAAAGACGATTCCCAACCAAGATTTTGATGGGTCAATGGCTCCCAGGTTGCAACTGGAGGAGGAAATGGGGGAGGAGGTGCCTTTCTTGCAGATATATGCAAAACATATTGAAGGAGACACCTCCCAGATGCAATTTTGACGGACTGAGGGCTCCCTGTTTGCAAGTGGGAGGGGAAATTTGGGTTAAAGTGGTGCTTTTCTTGGAGTTATGGTGCAAAAGATGATTCCCAACCGAGATTTTGATGGGTGAATGGCTCCCAGTTTGCAACTGGAGGAGGAAATGGGGGAGAATGTGGCTTTCTCATGCACATATATGCAAAAGATATTGAAGGAGACACCTCCCAGATGCAACTTTGAGGGACTGAGGGCTTCCAGTTTGCAAGTGGGAGGGGAAATTTGGGTTAACACGGCACTTCCTTGGAGTTATGTGCAAAGGATGTTGGGAGAGACGTTTCCCAACCAAGATTTTGTTGGGTCAATGGCTCTCAGTTTGCAACCAGAGGAGGAAATGGGGGAGGAGGTGCCTCTCTTGGAGATATATGCAAAAGATATTGAAGGAGACACCTCCCAGATGCAACTTTGATGAATTGAGGGCTTCCAGTTTGCAAGTGGGAGGGGAAATTTGGGTTAACATGGCGCTTTTCTAGGAGTTATGGTGCAAAAGATGATTCCCAACCAAGATTTTGATGGGTCAATGGCTCCCAGGTTGCAACTGGAGGAGGAAATGGGGGAGGAGGTGCCTCTCTTGGAGATATATGCAAAAGATATTGAAGGAAACACCTCCCAGATGCAACTTTGATGAATTGAGGGCTTCCAGTTTGCAAGTGGAAGGGGAAATTTGGGTTAACGTGGCACTTCTTTGGAGTTATGGTGCAGAAGATGATTCCCAACCAAGATTTTGATGGGTGAATGGCTCCCAGGTTGCAACTGGAGGAGGAAATGGGGGAGGAGGTTCCTCTCTTGGAGTTATATGCAAAACATATTGAAGGAGACACCTCCCAGATGCAACATTGATGAATTGAAGGCTTCCAGTTTGCAAGTGGGAGGGGAAATTTGGGTTAACGTGGCGCTTTTCTTGGAGTTATGGTGCAGAAGATGATTCCCAACCAAGATTTTGATGGGTCAATGGCTTCCAGTTTGCAACTGGAGGAGGAAATGGGGGAGGAGGTGCCTCTCTTGGAGATATATGCAAAAGATATTGAAGGAGACACCTCCCAGATGCAACATTGACGGACTGAGGGCTCCCAGTTTGCAAGTGGGAGGGGAAATTCGGGTTAACACAACACTTCTTTGGAGTTATGTGCAAAGGATGTTGGGAGAGATGATTCCCAACCGAGATTTTGATGGGTGAATGGCTCCCAGGTTGCAACTGGAGGAGGAAATGGGGGAGGAGGTGCCTCTCTTGGAGATATATGCACAACATATTGAAGGAGACACCTCCCAGATGCAACTTTGATGAATTGAGGGCTCCCAGTTTTCAAGTGGGAGGGGAAATTTGGGTTCAAGTGGTGCTTTTCTTGGAGTTATGGTGCAAAAGATGATTCCCAACCGAGATTTTGATGGGTGAATGGCTCCCAGGTTGCAACTGGAGGAGGAAATGGGGGAGGAGGTGCCTCTCTTGGAGATACATGCAAAAGATATTGAAGGAGACACCTCCCAGATGCTACTTTGACGAATTGAGGGCTCCCAGTTTGCAAGTGGGAGGGGAAATTTGGGTTAACATGGCACTTCCTTGGAGCTATGTGCGAAGGATGTTGGGAGAGATGATTCCCAACCAAGGTTTTGATGGGTGAATGGCTCCCAGGTTGCAACCAGAGGAGGAAATGGGGGAGGAGATGCCTCTCTTGGAGATATATGCAAAAGATATTGAAGGAGACACCTCCCAGATGCAACTTTGATGAATTGAGGGCTCCCAGTTTGCAAGTGGGAGGGGAAATTTGGGTTAACGTGGCACTTCTTTGGAGTTATGGTGCAAAAGATGATTCCCAACCGAGATTTTGATGGGTGAATGGCTCCCAGTTTGCAACTGGAGGAGGAAATGGGGGAGGAGGTGCCTCTCTTGGAGATATATGCAAAAGATATTGAAGGAAACACCTCCCAGATGCAACTTTGATGAATTGAGGGCTCCCAGTTTGCAAGTGGGAGGGGAAATTTGGGTTAACGTGGTGCTTCCTTGGAGTTATGGTGCAAAAGATGATTCCCAACCAAGATTTTGATGGGTCAATGGCTCCCAGTTTGCAACTGGAGGAGGAAATGGGGGAGGAGGTGCCTCTCTTGGAGTTATATGCAAAACATATTGAAGGAGACACCTCCCAGATGCAACTTTGATGAATTGAGGGCTCCCAGTTTGCAAGTGGGAGGGGAAATTTGGGTTAACATGGCACTTCCTTGGAGTTATGTGCAAAGGATGTAGGGAGAGATGATTCCCAACCAAGATTTTGATGGGTGAATGGCTCCCAGTTTGCAACTGGAGGAGGAAATGGGGGAGGAGGTGCCTTTCTTGGAGATATATGCAAAAGATATTGAAGGAGACACCTCCCAGATGCAACTTTGATGAATTGAGGGCTTCCAGTTTGCAAGTGGGAGGGGAAATTTGGGATAAAGTGGTGCTTTTCTTGGAGTTATGGTGCAGAAGATGATTCCCAACCAAGATTTTGATGGGTGAATGGCTCCCAGGTTGCAACTGGAGGAGGAAATGGGGGAGGAGGTGCCTCTCTTGGAGATATATGCAAAACATATTGAAGGAGACACCTCCCAGATGCAATTTTGATGAATTGAGGGCTCCCAGTTTGCAAGTGGGAGGGGAAATTTGGGTTAACATGGCACTTCCTTGGAGCTATGTGCAAAGGATGTTGGGAGAGACGCTTCCCAGCCAAGACTGATGAATAGATGGCTCCCAGTTTGCAACTGGAGGAGGAAATGGGGGAGAATGTGGCTTTCTCTTGCAGGTGAAGGCAAGAAATGTGGAAGGAGACACGTCTCAACCACATTTTCAGCCAATTGAAGGCTCCCACTTTGCAGGGAGAAGGGGAAATTGGGACAAAAGGGATTTGCCTTGGAGATACATGCAAAAAATGTTGGGAGAGACACCATCCAACCGAATTATTCGTTGAATGGATGGCTCCCAGTCTGCAACTGGAGAGGAAATGGGAATGAACACAGCTTTGTCTTGGAAATAAGAGTGAGGTCTTTGCTCCACAAATCAAGACCACGGTTTTTTAGATCATATTTGCCCCCCAAAAAGAGGTGGATCCCCAATCCGGCCCTAGCAGGGGACCATCCTCCATCGTGCCAAAGATGATCCCAAAGTCATCGACTTTGACATCAACCAGGAAAAGGGCGAAGGCGAAGCACAGCCACGTGGGGATGCGGCCCCCCCTGTTCCCTGATGGCAAAGCTGGGGTCGTGGCAAAGCTGGGGTCGTGGCAAAGCTGGGGTCGTGCCACCAATTTTGCCACCACCAGGTGCCACCTTACCGTGACCGTCCCCTCTTTCCGTCGCTCCAGGGTCAAGGAGAGCCCATAAACTTCAACAGACACCGCTCCAATGCCGGAAACTTTCCTTTTCCGCCTGAGATCTTTCTTCACTTTCACCACAAAATGTTGGGCGCCGTCCTCATCGGCGCAGCTCTCGGCGAGGATGTAGGAACAAGGAGCTGGGATCTCAAAAGCCGCCCCGTCGAAGGATAAAAAGCTGCGGTCGCCGGTGACCACGCAGCTGGCGGCCGAGCACCGGAGCTCCCCATCGACCTCTTGGCAGCTGCTTTTGTTACGAGGATGGATTTCTTTGCAGACCACCAGGCCGCCAGCTTGGCACTCGCACTCCTCCCTCTCGCTGGGGTGAAAGATTTCTTCCACCTTGTGGTAGAAACCGAGATGGGAGCAACCGCAGCGGGACACGGGGACGCATTCGTCGCCGCTCAACACGAAGCCCTGGTCGCAGACGCAGCCCTCCCTGCATCTCTCGGTGCAGCGCAGGGGGGAGAAGATGCTGCTGCAGGTCTGGCTGCAATCCAGAGAGCAAAGCTCGTAGTGGCTGTGAGCCGGGCAGGAAATCCCTGCTTGGGGTGAGGAGGTGGTTAGAAATGATAGGAGATGGCCTTGGGAATGGCTGTGTGTCAAGTGAACGCTCAATTAACATTGATTTATTTCCCCCTCCTTCCTAATTGGAGACATTTCCCTCTCTCCTCATTTAGGTTTTCCACCCATAGGAGACAATTCATCCCCCAAAACAGCCACATCTCAATTAACACTGATTAATTAACCTCCCCTTCCTAATTGGAGATATTTCCCCCTCTTATCATGTAGGTTTTGCACCCATAGCAGACAATTCTTCCCCACATCTCAATTAACACTGATTAATTGCCCCCCTCCCCTTCCTAATTGGAGATATTTCCCTCTCTCCTCATGTAGGTTTTCCACCCATAGCAGACAATTCTTCCCCACATCTCAATTAACATTGATTAATTCCTGCCCTCCCCTTCCTAATTAGAGATATTTCCCTCTCCCCTCATGCTGGTTTTCCACCCATAGGAGACAATTCTTCCCCACATCTCAATTAACACTGATTAATTCCTGCTCTCCCCCTCCTAATTGGAGATATTTCCCTCTCTCCTCATTAAGGTTTTCCACCCATAGCAGACAATTCTTCCCCACATCTCAATTAACACTGATTAATTCCCCTCCCCTTCCTAATTAGAGATATTTCCCTCCCTCCTCATGTAGGTTTTCCACCCATAGGAGACAATTCTTCCCCACATCTCAATTAACACTGATTAATTCCTGCCCTCCCGTTCCTAATTGGAGATATTTCCCCCTCTCCTCATTTAGGTTTTCCACCCATAGCAGACAATTCTTCCCCACATCTCAATTAACACTGATTAATTCCCTTCCCCTTCCTAATTGGAGATATTTCCCTCTCTCCTCATTTAGGTTTTCCACCCAGATGACACAATTCTTCCCCACATCTCAATTAACACTGATTAATTCCTGCCCTCCCCTTCCTAATTGGAGATATTTCCCTCTCTCCTCATGTAGGTTTTCCACCCATAGCAGACAATTCTTCCCCACATCTCAATTAACACTGATTAATTCCCTTCCCTTTCCTAATTAGAGATATTTCCCTCCCTCCTCATGTAGGTTTTCCACCCATAGGAGACAATTCTTCCCCACATCTCAATTAACACTGATTAATTCCCTTCCCCTTCCTAATTAGAGATATTTCCCTCCCTCCTCATTTAGGTTTTCCACCCATAGCAGACAATTCTTCCCCACATCTCAATTAACACTGATTAATTCCCTTCCCCTTACTAATTAGAGATATTTCCCTCTCTCCTCATGTAGGTTTTCCACCCATAGGAGACAATTCTTCCCCACATCTCAATTAACACTGATTAATTCCCCCCCTCCCCTTCCTAATTAGAGATATTTCCCTCTCTCCTCATGCAGGTTTTCCACCCATAGGAGACAATTCTTCCCCACATCTCAATTAACACTGATTAATTCCTGCCCTCCCCTTCCTAATTGGAGATATTTCCCTCTCTCCTCATTTAGGTTTTCCACCCATAGGAGACAATTCTTTCCCACATCTCAATTAACACTGATTAATTCCCCTCCCCTTCCTAATTGGAGATATTTCCCTCTCTCCTCATTTAGCTTTTCCACCCATAGCAGACAATTCTTCCCCACATCTCAATTAACACTGATTAATTCCCCTCCCCTTCCTAATTGGAGATATTTCCCTCTCTCCTCATGTAGGTTTTCCACCCATAGCAGACAATTCTTCCCCACATCTCAATTAACACTGATTAATTAACCTCCCCTTCCTAATTGGAGATATTTCCCTCTCTCCTCATGTAGGTTTTCCACCCATAGCAGACAATTCTTCCCCACATCTCAATTAACACTGATTAATTCCTGCCCTCCCCTTCCTAATTGGAGATATTTCCCCCCCTCCTCATGTAGGTTTTCCACCCATAGCAGACAATTCTTCCCCACATCTCAATTAACACTGATTAATTCCCCTCCCCTTCCTAATTGGAGATATTTCCCCCTCTCCTCATGTAGGTTTTCCACCCATAGCAGACAATTCTTCCCCACATCTCAATTAACACTGATTAATTCCTCCCCTTCCTAATTGGAGACATTTCCCCCTCTCCTCATGTAGGTTTTCCACCCATAGCAGACAATTCTTCCCCACATCTCAATTAACACTGATTAATTCCCCCCTCCTTCCTAATTGGAGATATTTCCCTCCCTCCTCATTAAGGTTTTCCACCCATAGCAGTCAATTCTTCCCCACATCTCAATTAACACTGATTAATTCCTGCCCTCCCCTTCCTAATTGGTATTTCCCTCTCTCCTCAGCCACATCTCAATTAACACTGATTAATTCCCGCCTTCCCCTTCCTAATTGGAGATATTTCCCTCTCTCCTCATGTAGGTTTTCCACCCATAGCAGACAATTCTTCCCCACATCTCAATTAACACTGATTAATTCCTGCCCTCCCCTTCCTAATTGGAGACATTTCCCTCTCTCCTCATGTAGGTTTTCCACCCATAGCAGACAATTCTTCCCCACATCTCAATTAACACTGATTAATTCCCTTCCCCTTCCTAATTGGAGATATTTCGCTCTCTCCTCATGTAGGTTTTCCACCCATAGCAGACAATTCTTCCCCACATCTCAATTAACACTGATTAATTCCTGCCCTCCCCTTCCTAATTGGAGATATTTCCCTCCCTCCTCATATAGGTTTTCCACCCATAGCAGACAATTCTTCCCCACATCTCAATTAACACTGATTAATTCCCTTCCCCTTCCTAATTGGAGATATTTCCCCCTCTCCTCATGTAGGTTTTCCACCCATAGCAGACAATTCTTCCCCACATCTCAATTAACACTGATTAATTCCCCCTCCCCTTCCTAATTGGAGATATTTCCCTCTCTCTTCATGTAGGTTTTCCACCTAGATGACACAATTCTTCCCCCAAAACAGCCACATCTCAATTAACACTCATTAATTCCCCCTCCCCTTCCTAATTGGAGATATTTCCCTCTCTCCTCATGTATGTTTTCCACCCATAGCAGACAATTCTTCCCCACATCTCAATTAACACTGATTAATTCCCCCTCCCCTTCCTAATTGGAGATATTTCCCTCTCTCTTCATGTAGGTTTTCCACCTAGATGACACAATTCTTCCCCCAAAACAGCCACATCTCAATTAACACTCATTAATTCCCCCTCCCCTTCCTAATTGGAGATATTTCCCCCTCTCCTCATGTAGGTTTTCCACCCATAGCAGACAATTCTTCCCCACATCTCAATTAACACTCATTAATTCCCTTCCCCTTCCTAATTGGAGATATTTCCCTCTCTCCTCATGCAGGTTTTCCACCCATAGCAGACAATTCTTCCCCACATCTCAATTAACACTCATTAATTCCCGCCCTCCCCTTCCTAATTGGAGATATTTCCCCCTCTCCTCATGTAGGTTTTCCACCCATAGCAGACAATTCTTCCCCACATCTCAATTAACACTGATTAATTCCCTTCCCCTTCCTAATTGGAAATATTTCCCTCCCTCCTCATGTAGGTTTTCCACCCATAGGACACAATTCTTCCCCACATCTCAATTAACACTGATTAATTCCTGCCCTCCCCTTCCTAATTAGAGATATTTCCCTCCCTCCTCATATAGGTTTTCCACCCATAGCAGACAATTCTTCCCCACATCTCAATTAACACTGATTAATTCCCTTCCCCTTCCTAATTAGAGATATTTCCCCCTCTCCTCATGTAGGTTTTCCACCCATAGCAGACAATTCTTCCCCACATCTCAATTAACACTGATTAATTCCCTTCCCCTTCCTAATTAGAGATATTTCCCTCTCTCTTCATGTAGGTTTTCCACCTAGATGACACAATTCTTCCCCCAAAACAGCCACATCTCAATTAACACTGATTAATTAACCTCCCCTTCCTAATTGGAGATATTTCCCTCTCTCCTCATGTAGGTTTTCCACCCATAGCAGACAATTCTTCCCCACATCTCAATTAACACTGATTAATTCCCCCTTCCCCTTCCTAATTGGAGATATTTCCCTCTCTCCTCATGTAGGTTTTCCACCCATAGCAGACAATTCTTCCCCACAACTCAATTAACACTGATTAATTCCCCTCCCCTTCCTAATTGGAGATATTTCCCTCCCTCCTCATGTAGGTTTTCCACCCATAGCAGACAATTCTTCCCCACATCTCAATTAACACTCATTAATTCCTGCCCTCCCCTTCCTAATTGGAGATATTTCCCTCCCTCCTCATGTAGGTTTTCCACCCATAGGAGACAATTCTACCCCACATCTCAATTAACACTGATTAATTCTCTTCCCCTTCCTAATTAGAGATATTTCCCTCTCTCCTCATGTAGGTTTTCCACCCATAGCAGACAATTCTTCCCCACATCTCAATTAACACTGATTAATTGCCCCCCTCCCCTTCCTAATTAGAGATATTTCCCCCTCTCCTCATGTAGGTTTTCCACCCATAGGAGACAATTCTTCCCCACATCTCAATTAACACTGATTAATTCCCCTCCTTCCTAATTGGAGATATTTCCCCCTCTCCTCATGTAGGTTTTCCACCCATAGCAGTCAATTCTTCCCCACATCTCAATTAACACTGATTAATTCCTGCCCTCCCCTTCCTAATTGGAGATATTTCCCTCTCTCCTCATGTAGGTTTTCCACCCATAGCAGACAATTCTTCCCCACATCTCAATTAACACTGATTTATTGCCCCTCCAAATGCCAATTCTCCACCCCTCCTTCCCTCCCCCCCCAAAATATGGGATATTTCACCCCCTCCCCCCCAAAGAAGACTTTTTCCCTCTTCTAAATGCAGATTTCCCCCCCCTCACACCCCAAAATCACCTCTTTTCCCCCCATTACCCTCAGGGCCAAATCAAGACGTTCCCTCATTCACCACCCCAGCACCGTATTCCCAATCAGCTCCCAGTTCCCCCTGACCCAAACGGATGCGATTTGACCCCTAAGCAGGCAATTATCTTCCGTTCCTAATTGGCCTGATGCAAATTATTTTACGTTTAGGGGGGCTTAAACCCGATTTGCGTTGGCCGTCAATGGGGGACAGTGGGATTTTGTGGCGAGCCAAAGCCTTGGGTGAGCCAGCTCCCCACCTCTGGCTCATCATCATCCCCCCCATGTGGGTTTATCCCCCAAATCGGGGCTCCCTGTGGCCTCACAACCTTCATTAAATGAAAGAAAAACGATGATGATCCCGAATTTGATGCAACTTACTGCAGAAATCGTTCGTCCTCCACTCCTCGACGGCCACCCCGGCCTCTTGGCAGAGGTCGACGTAGCGAGTGATGTGTCGGCACAGCACCTCGTCCCTCTCTGGATAAAGGCACAAATCATTCTTGCAATTCTGGATGTACTTGGAAGGTTCCACCGTCGCGTGACACCCTCTGAAGGGTCCATCCGCCCTCGAGATGATCCCACAACCATCCTCCTGCTCGACCATCGAGTCGACACATTCCATCCTGGATAATTCAGTGCAACCCGGGGTATCGGCCACCTTCCAGCTGTGGCCGAAGGCGTTGAGGTCGGATGTCAGACGGCCGTTTTTCAGCATCGTCTCATCCCTCCTGTCCCCATTGAAGTTGCCACAGAGCCCACAGAGGGCGTCCTCATAAGAGGAGGGCACTGAAACGCCGACGCCGCCACGCCGATCGTAGCTGACCGCCAGGCCAAAATCGGTCTCTATCACCACGTCCATTCCGCCTTTGTAGATCATGATCTTCCCGTCGTGGGAGTAGGGCAGGTTGACAGATCGGTCGTTGACCTGAGTGCCAAAAATCCCCCCCAAAAAGAGAGTAAGAAACAAAATATATGGGGATCAAAATAGGAGCAAACGGATCGTGCCAAAAATCCCCCCCAAAAAGAGAGTAAGAAACAAAATATATGGGGATCAAAATAGCAGAAAATGGATTGTTTGGGTGCACCACGTCCCTTCCGCCTTTGTAGATCATGATCTTTCCCTCGTGGGAGTAGGGTAGGTTGACCTGAGTGCCAAAAATCCCCCCCAAAAAGAGTAAGAAACAAAATATATGGGGATCAAAATAGCAGAAAATGGGTTGTTTGGGTGCACCACGTCCCTTCCAGCTTTGTAGATCATGATCTTTCCCTCGTGGGAGTAGGGTAGGTTGACCTGAGTGCCAAAAATCCCCCCCAAAAAGAGTAAGAAACAAAGAATATGGGGATCAAAATAGGAGAAAATGGATTGTTTGGGTGCAATGGGGATCAAAATAGGAGAAAACGGGTTGTTTGGGTGCACCACATCCCTTCCAGCTTTGTAGATCATGATCTTCCCGTCGTGGGAGTAGGGGAGGTTGACCTGAGTGCCAAAAATCCCCCCCCCAAAAAAGAGTAAGAAACAAAAAATATGGGGATCAAAATAGGAGCAAACGGATCGTGCCAAAAATCCCCCCCAAAAAGAGAGTAAGAAACAAAATATATGGGGATGAAAATAGGAGAAAACGGGTCGTTTGGGTGCATCACGTCCCTTCCAGCTTTGTAGATCACGATCTTCCTGTTGTGGGAGTAGGGTAGGTTGGGAGTAGGGTAGGTTGACCTGAGTGCCAAAAATCCCCCCCAAAAAAGAGTAAGAAACAAAGAATATGGGGATCAAAATAGGAGAAAATGGATTGTTTGGGTGCACCATGTCCCTTCCACCTTTGTAGATCACGATCTTCCCGTCGTGGGAGTAGGGTAGGTTGACCCGAGTGCCAAAAATCCCCCCCAAAAGAGAGTAAGAAACAAAAAATGTGGGGATCAAAATAGGAGCAAACGGGTCGTTTGGGTGCACCACGTCCCTTCCAGCTTTGTAGATCATGATCTTTCCCTTGTGGGAGTAGGGTAGGTTGACCTGAGTGCCAAAAATCCCCCCCAAAAAAGAGTAAGAAACAAAGAATATGGGGATCAAAATAGGAGCAAACGGATCGTGCCAAAAATCCCCCCCAAAAAGAGAGTAAGAAACAAAATATATGGGGATCAAAATAGCAGAAAATGGATTGTTTGGGTGCACCACGTCCCTTCCGCCTTTGTAGATCACGATCTTCCCATTGTGGGAGTAGGGTAGGTTGACCTGAGTGCCAAAAATCCCCCCCCAAAAAAGAGTAAGAAACAAAATGGGGATCAAAATAGGAGCAAACGGGTTGTTTGGGTGCACCACGTCCCTTCCACCTTTGTAGATCACGATCTTCCCGTCGTGGGAGTAGGGTAGGTTGACCTGAGTGCCAAAAATCCCCCCCAAAAAGAGTAAGAAACAAAATATATGGGGATCAAAATAGGAGAAAATGGGTCATTGGGGTGAAATTCGGACCTGAAGAGGTCAAACCTCGACCGAAAGCATCCAAGCGATTTGGGTGATGCTCTCCAGATTGGATCCGCCTCAAAGAGGCGCGCGCCAGCTTTGGGAGGATGGGTGGCATCCGAATTTGGAATTAAATGCCCAAAATTGGACTTAAACATCCAAATTTGGATGTTTAAAAGAAGTCATGATTTTTTTTGGGGGGTGATGCTCTGCCATTTCCAAACAGAGGGGGAAAAATTAAAGGAGAAATATGGGAATCTCAGTCGCGTCATGGGAGGAAAAAGTCATGATTTTTTGGGGTGATATTCTGCCATTTTCAAATAGAGGGGGGAAAAAACAAAGAGGAGGAATAAATATGAGGTTGGGTTGAGGGGATGGAAGTGGAGAACACAGAAATTGGAGGGGTGGGGATGGAGAAATTGGGGTGAAGTCATGAGGTTGGGTTGAGGAGATGGAAGCAGAGAGCACAGAAATTGGGGGAGAAGAAATTGGGGTGAAGTCATGGGTTGGGTTGAGGGGATGGAAGAGGAGAACAGAAATTGGGGGAAGGAGAAATTGGGGTGAACTCAGGAGGTTGGGTTGAGGGGATGGAAATGGAGAGCAGAGAAACTGGGGGAGAAGAAATTGGGGTGAACTCATGGGTTGGGTTGAGGAGATGGAAGACGAGAACACAGAAATTGGGTGAGGGGAAGGAGAAATTGGGGTAAACTCATGGGTTGAGGGGATGGAAGTGGAGAACAGGAATTGGGGAGCAGAAATTGGGGTGAACTGATGAGGTTGGGTTGAGGGGATGGAAGTGGAGAGCACAGAAATTGGGGGAGGAGAAATTGGGGTGAGGAGATGGAAGTGGAGAACACAGAAATTGGAGGGGTGGGGATGGAGAAATTGGGGGGAACTCATGGGTTGGGTTGAGGGGATGGAAGTGGAGAACACAGAAATTGGGAGAGGGGAAGGAGAAATTGGGGTAAACTCATGGGTTGAGGGGATGGAAGTGGAGAACAGGAATTGGGGGAGCAGAAATTGGGGTGAACTGATGGGTTGGGTTGAGGGGATGGAAGTGGAGAACAGAAATTGGAGGGGTGGGGATGGAGAAATTGGGGGGAACTCACAAGGCTGGGTTGAGGGGATGGAAGTGGAGAACACAGAAATTGGAGGGGTGGGGAAGGAGAAATTGGGGTGAACTGATGAGGTTGGGTTGAGGGGATGGAAGTGGAGAACACAGATATTGGGGGAGAAGAAATTGGGGTGAAGTCATGGGTTGGGTTGAGGAGATGGAAGTGGAGAACACAGAAATTGGAGGGGTGGGGATGGAGAAATTGGGGTGAAGTCATGAGGTTGGGTTGAGGAGATGGAAGTGGAGAGCAGAGAAACTGGGGGAAGAGAAATTGGGGCAAAATCACGAGGTTGGGTTGAGGGGATGGAAGTGGAGAACAGAAATTGAGGGAAGGAGAAATTGGGGTGAACTGATGAGGTTGGGTTGAGGGGATGGAAGTGGAGAACACAGAAATCAGGAGAGGGGAAGGAGAAATTGGTGTAAACTCATGTTGAGGGGATGGAAGTGGAGAACAGAAATTGGGGGAGCAGAAATTGGGGTGAACTGATGAGTTGGGTTGAGGGGAATGGAAGAGGAGAACAGAAATTGGGGGAGGAGAAATTGGGGTGAGGAGATGGAAGTGGAGAACACAGAAATTGGAGGGGTGGGGATGGAGAAATTGGGGGGAACTCATGGGTTGGGTTGAGGGGATGGAAGCAGAGAACACAAATTGGGAGAGGGGAAGGAGAAATTGGGGTAAACTCATGGGTTGAGGGGATGGAAGTGGAGAACAGGAATTGGGGAGCAGAAATTGGGGTGAACTGATGGGTTGGGTTGAGGGGATGGAAGTGGAGAACAGAGAAACTGGGGGAGGAGAAATTGGGGTGAAGTCATGGGTTGGGTTGAGGGGATGGAAGTGGAGAACACAGAAATTGGGGGAGAGGGGAAGGAGAAATTGGGGGGAACTGATGACGTTGGGTTGAGGGGATGGAAGAGGAGAGCAGAGAAACTGGGGGAGGAGAAATTGGGGTGAAGTCATTGGTTGGGTTGAGGGGATGGAAGTGGAGAACAGAAATTGGGGGAGCAGAAATTGGGGTGAACTGATGAGGTTGGGTTGAGGGGATGGAAGTGGAGAACACAGAAATTGGAGGGGTGGGGATGGAGAAATTGGGGGGAACTCACAAGGCTGGGTTGAGGGGATGGAAGTGGAGAGCACAGAAATTGGGGGAGGAGAAATTGGGGTGAGGAGATGGAAGTGGAGAGCACAGAAATTGGAGAGGTGGGGATGGAGAAATTGGGGTGAAGTCATTGGTTGGGTTGAGGGGATGGAAGTGGAGAACAGAAATTGGGGGAAGAGAAATTGGGGTAAACTCATGGGTTGGGTTGAGGGGATGGAAGTGGAGAGCACAGAAATTGGGGGAGGAGGAATTGGGGTGAGGAGATGGAAGTGGAGAACACAGAAATTGGGAGAGGAGAAGGAGAAATTGGGGTGAAGTCATGGGTTGGGTTGAGGGGATGGAAGTGGAGAGCAGGAATTGGGGGAGCAGAAATTGGGGTGAACTCATGGGTTGGGTTGAGGAGATGGAAGTGGAGAGCAGAGAAACTGGGGGAAGAGAAATTGGGGTGAAGTCATGGGTTGGGTTGAGGGGATGGAAGTGGAGAGCAGAGAAATTGGAGGGGTGGGGATGGAGAAATTGGGGGGAACTGATGAGGTTGGGTTGAGGGGATGGAAGTGGAGAGCACAGAAATTGGGGGAGGAGAAATTGGGGTGAGGAGATGGAAGTGGAGAACACAGAAATTGGAGGGGTGGGGATGGAGAAATTGGGGTGAAGTCATGGGTTGGGTTGAGGGGATGGAAGAGGAGAACACAGAAATCAGGAGAGGGGAAGGAGAAATTGGGGTGAACTCATGGGTTGAGGGGATGGAAGTGGAGAACAGGAATTGGGGGAGCAGAAATTGAGGTGAACTGATGAGGTTGGGTTGAGGGGATGGAAATGGAGAACAGAGAAACTGGGGGAGGAGAAATTGGGGTGAGGAGATGGAAGTGGAGAACACAGAAATTGGAGGGGTGGGGATGGAGAAATTGGGGTAAACTCATGTTGAGGGGATGGAAGTGGAGAACAGGAATTGGGGGAGCAGAAATTGGGGTGAACTGATGAGGTTGGGTTGAAGAGATGGAAGTGGAGAACACAGAAATTGGGGGAGGAGAAATTGGGGTGAAGTCATGGGTTGGGTTGAGGGGATGGAAGTGGAGAACAGGAATTGGGGGAGCAGAAATTGGGGTGAACTGATGAGGTTGGGTTGAGGGGATGGAAGTGGAGAGCACAGAAATTGGAGGGGTGGCGATGGAGAAATTGGGGTGAAGTCATGGGTTGGGTTGAGGGGATGGAAGCAGAGAGCACAGAAATTGGGGGAGGAGAAATTGGGGCAAAATCACGAGGTTGGGTTGAGGAGATGGACGTGGAGAACACAGAAATTGGGGGAAGGGAAGGAGAAATTGAGGTAAACTCATGGGTTGAGGAGATGGAAGTGGAGAACACAGAAATTGGAGGAGGGGAAGGAGAAATTGGGGTAAACTCATGGGTTGAGGGGATGGAAGTGGAGAACAGGAATTGGGGGAGCAGAAATTGGGGTGAACTGATGAGGTTGGGTTGAGGGGAATGGAATCAGAGAGCACAGAAATTGGGGGAGGAGAAAGTGGTGTGAGGAGATGGAGGTGGAGAGCACAGAAATGGGAGGGGTGGGGATGGAGAAATTGGGGTGAAGTCATGGGTTGGGTTGAGGAAATGGAAGCAGAGAACACAGAAATTGGGGGAGCAGAAATTGGGGCAAAATCACGAGGTTGGGTTGAGGGGATGGAAGAGGAGAGCAGAGAAACTGGGGGAAGAGAAATTGGGGTGAAGTCATGGGTTGGGTTGAGGGAATGGAAGTGGAGAACACAGAAATTGGGTGAGGGGGAGCAGAAATTGGGTGAACTGATGAGGTTGGGTTGAGGGGAATGGAATCAGAGAGCACAGAAATTGGGGGAGAAGAAATTGGGGCGAACTCACGGTGATTTTATGTGGGTCCTTCTGGCTGATGGTGATGCTGTTCCCATAGACTTTGACCCTGACCAGCGTGACGAAGGACGGCGACCCGGCGTCCTCCATGCCGTTCTGCACCAACACCTGGAAGTCCACCAACCCTCTGCTCCTCTTACACAACCCGACCAGCTGATAAAGGCACGTGCCCTGGAAGGCGAACCATTCGCCGTCGAAGCTCTTGTAGTGCGTGCTGCCCACCGCCGTGCAGACCCCATAACTGGTCGGGTAGCACCCCCTGATGCCATCCTTCACCCCACATTCCTCCTTGGCTTTGCAGCTGGCTTGACGGCACACCGCCTTCCTCCTCTCCTTCTCGCAGACGCAACGTTGGCTGCAACCGTCGTCGTCGTCGCCCCAAAATTCCTCCCCGAGGCCGTAGAGGCGACCACCGAAAACGCACCCGCACTCGGATTCGGGGATGCACTTCCCAGCATCCAACACGAAGCCCTGCGTGCATCTGCAGCCCTCCAGGCAGGACGACGAGGCGCAGTCCGATGGGGCAGCTTGGTCGTTGCAGGTTGTGGGGCAAGCGGGGCCGCACAGCGTGTGGTTGCTGTTGGCTGGGCAGGAGGGAGCTGTGGAATTAAAAGGGGATAGCAGGGGTTGAAAAGGGACCACAGTTCATTTTTTGGGGGGGAAAAAGGGGGGATGAAAGCGTGATGAGAGCATCCTGTGTGGGATTGGTCGTTGCAGGTTGTGGGGCAAGCGGGGCCGCACAGCGTGTGGTTGCTGTTGGCTGGGCAGGAGGGAGCTGTGGAATTAAAAGGGGATAGCAGGGGTTGAAAAGGGACCACAGTTCATTTTTTGGGGGGGAAAAAGGGGGGATGAAAGCGTGATGAGAGCATCCTGTGTGGGATTGGTCGTTGCAGGTTGTGGGGCAAGCGGGGGCCGCACAGCGTGTGGTTGCTGTTGGCTGGGCAGGAGGGAACTGTGGAATGAAACGGGGATAGCAGGGGTTGAAAAGGGACCACAGTTCATTTTTTGGGGGGGAAAAAGGGGGGTGAAAGTGTGATGAGAGCATCCTGTGTGGGATTTGTACTGGTGGGCTCGGCGCGTGGGGATCTGGGAGCGCTTGGGGGCCATCCTGCGCTTTTCTGATGGATCTGTTGGAATTTTCTATGGATATCTGCCCTTTCCACATGGATTTCTGATGGCTCCCATGGGTACCTTGCACTTTCAGCATGGATGCTTGGAATTTCCCACGGATGCTTGGAATTTCCCATGGATATTCTGCACTTTTCCCCACGGATGCTTGGAATATCCTGTGGGCACCCAGCGCCTTTCCCTGTGGATTTGGGGGACGTTTCCACGGGCATCCTGCACTTTTTCTCGGGTATTTTACAAAATCCACAGACCTTCAACCCTTGTTGCATGGATTTTTGGAATTTTCCATGGATATTCTGCATCTTTCCCACGGATATTTGGAATTTCCTAAGGATACACCCTGTATTTTTTTCTTCCCCCCCTGTATTTTTTTCCCCCCATTAATTTTGGGTATTATCCACGGACATCCTGCACTTCCTTCAAGGATTTTCTTGTTCTACTGACAGGGTTTTGGTAGCATGGAATTTTCTGTTATATCCATGGACTTTTGGTGGCGTCACAGAATGGCCAGGGTTGGAAGGGACCTCAAGGATCACGAATCTCCAACCCCCCCCCCCGCCACATACAGGGCCAACAACCTCTGCGTTTAATGCTAAACCAGGCTGCCCAGGGCCCCATCCAACCTGGCCTTGAATACCTCCAAGGATGGAGCATCCTCAGCCTTGAATACCTCCAAGGATGGAGCATCCTCAGCCTTGAATACCTCCAAGGATGGAGCATCCTCAACCTCTCTGGGCTGCCTATTCCAGCACCTCACCGCTCTCTGAGTAAAGAATTTCCCCCTGATGTCTATGGACTTTCCTGGATCAAAGACTCGCAGGATTCCTGTATTTCCTGCCGTCTACACAATGCTTTTAGACTTTCTCCTCCCATTTACCTTTTCTATGCCTAAATTCTGCTAGCTTGGACCCCACACAGCTCAAGGCACGACTCGGCGCCGCCTCATTCAAAACATCCCATTCCTACCTCGATTGGAAGGCCAAAAAGCAACAAACAACCCAAAAAGCACCGGGGATGAGCAACACTGCTCTCTTCATTCCCTTTTTACTTTTTATTGCCCCTTCTCCGCTCATCCCTGCCCCAGTCAAACTTCACGGGGCTCAAGGTGGCCCCCCAAAACCAACGGGGTTTTCTCCCACTCACAACAACGCGCCGGCGTCCTCCAGTCTCCCACCACGATTCCCTCCTCCTGGCAGTTCTCCACGTAGGCGTTGAGCGCTTGGCAAAGGACCGTGTGGAGCCCTTCGTAGCTGCAGAGGTCGGAAATGCAGCTTTTCAGATAGATATCCGTATGGACAGCATCGTGACAGCCTTGGAACGGTCCCGGGTGTTGGGTGAGCAAGCCGCAAAACGCCTCCGTGTTATACTTTGCTGTCTCTTTCCACGAGCAACTCTTGCATTCCCCACTGCAGCTATCCGAGCAGATCCTGTGATCACCAAGAACCTTCCAGACCTGACCCAGAACCACGGCGTTCTGCGCCAAGGTGCCGTCGGGCAGGAGAGCGTCGTCCTGGGGATCGCCGTTGCTATTCCCGCACAGGCCGCACACTTTGCCTGATTGAGAGCTGGGCACCTTCACCATCAAGTGGCCGTCCCAGTTGTACAGAACCTTCAGCATGAAGTCGGTTTTAATCTGGACGAAGCTGCCCTTCTGTTGGAGGTGGAGCTTCCCTTGGGCGAGGGAGACGGGGAGGCGGGTGCGGTGGTTGTTCACCTGGAAGGGGGAAAGAGAAAAGGTGATGGGAAGAAAGGAATGCGAAGGCGACAGGAAGGTTGGGGTTGTGGCTCTGTTGGGGGGTTTCTTCTTGCGAGAAAGATGGCAGAAAGGAAATAAAAATAGAAAAGCAATCAACCACCCAATTAGCTGCACAATCAGCCCCAAAAAACACCCAACCACTCAACGAACCAATTAGCAAATCAACCACCCAAACGACCAGCCCATCATCCAAGACAAAGAACGCCTGATCACTCAAGGGAACACGCAAAGAACCACCCAAAAAACCCCACACCACCATCAAATCAGCATCCAGTCATCCAATCACCCAAAGAAGCACCCGGCGGATCACCCAACTGCTGAATCACCCAAAGAAATGCCCAACTATCTGCCCAAAAAAACACCCAACCGCCCATCCAACCATCAAATCGACCTCCCAGTCATCTGGCCAACCAAACAACCACCCACCCCCAACAATTAGCCACACAATCAGCCCCAAAAACACCCAACCACTCAACGAACCAATTAGCAAATCAACCACCCAAACGACCAGCCCATCATCCAAGACAAAGAACGCCTGATCACTCAAAGGAACACGCAAAGAACCACCCAAAAAACCCCACACCACCAACAAATCAGCATCCAGTCATCCAATCATCCAGAGAAGCACCTGGCCGATCACCCAACTGCTGAATCACCCAATGAAATGCCCAACCAGCTGCCCAAAAAAACACCCAACTGCCCATCCAACCATCAAATCGACCTCCCAGTCATCTGGCCAACCAACCAACCACCCATCCCCACCAATTAGCCGCATAATCAGCCCCAAAAACACCCTACCACTCAACAAACCAATTAGCAAATCAACCACCCAAACAACCAGCCAAGACAAAGAACGCCTGATCACTCATAGGAACACACAAAGAACCAACCAAAAAACCCCACACCACCATCAAATCAGCATCCAGTCATCCAATCACCCAAAGAAGCACCCGGCCGATCACCCAACTGCTGAATCACCCAATGAAATGCCCAACCAGCTGCCCAAAAAAACACCCAACTGCCCATCCAACCATCAAATCGACCTCCCAGTCATCTGGCCAACCAAACAACCACCCATCCCCACCAATTAGCCACAAAATCAGCCCCAAAAAACACCCAACCAACCACCCAACCAATTAGCAAATCAACCACCCGACCGACCAGCCCATCATCCAAGACAAAGAACGCCTGATCACTCAAAGGAACACGCAACCAGACACCCAAAAAACCCCACATCACCATCAAATCAGCATCCAGTCATCCAATCACCCAAAGAAGCAACCGGCCGATCACCCAACTGTTGAATCACCCAATGAAACGCCCAACCAGCTGCCCAAAAAAACACCCAACTGCCCATCCAACCATCAAATCGACCTCACAGTCATCTGGCCAACCAAACAACCACCCATCCCCACCAATTAGCCGCATAATCAGCCCCAAAAACACCCAACCACTCAACGAACCATTTAGCAAATCAACCACCCAACCGACCAGCCCATCATCCAAGACAAAGAACGCCTGATCACTCAAAGGAACACGCAAAGAACCACCCAAAAAGCCCCACACCACCATCAAATCAGCATCCAGTCATCCAATCAGCCAAAGAAACACCCGGCTGATCACCCAACTGCTGAATCACCCAATGAAAACGCTCCACCAACTGATTACCAAGTTGATCACCCAATCATCCCCCCAAAACCACAACAAACTGCCCAACCAACAACTCCACCACTCAATCATCCCCCAAAAAATCATCCAGCCACCCAATCACCCAAAGAAACACCCAAAAAAACACCCAACCATCAAATCCACCTTCCACCCAACCATCAAATCGACCTCCCAGTCATCTGGCCAACCAACCAACCACCCAAACGAGCACCCCCCAACAAAACCAAAGCACCCACCCAACTGATTACCATGTTAATCACTCAATCAACCCAACGGATTACCAAGTTGATCACCCAATCATCCCCCAAAAACCACAACAAACTGCCCAACCAACAACTCCACCACCCAATCATCCGCAAGAAAAATCACCCAGCCCACTCCCCAACCTCTCAATCAACCCGAAACCTACCTAAAAAATAATAATAATAAAAAAAAATACAGCAGGACACCTCTTTCCCCCTCTGCTTCCCCATCCCACATCCCCCCTCCTCCTCCTTCTGGTCTTCCACTAGAAATCCAACAAGCCTCCCACATCTGTGCCACCAGAAGAGCACAAAGGACATCCCTGATGGGAGATTCCTCCCCAAGACATGAGAAATGCCCTCACAGCAGCACCGCTGTCACGACATGGACATAAACCCACAACACAGCTTCACATCTCCGTTATTTCCTCCCTCACGTACCCTCACGAGTCCCTTCTCAGACCTGGCGACGACAACGGTGACGTTGTAGGCTTGGACGGTCACAGCGTCGACGTAAGGCGATTTGACGTTGCCCCTGAGGCCGTTTTTGACCTCGATGCTGAAGTAGGGCAGGTCGAAGGCCGGGTCGCAGCTCTTGCTTAAAACATAGGCGCAGGTGCCCATGAAATCAAAGATTTTCCCATCGAAAGTTTTGTAGTGGGACCCACCGACGACCAAACAGGTGGAAAAGGTCTCTTGGATGCACGTGGGCTCCCCGTCCGCCATCTCACACCTCTCGTGCTCCTTGCAGGAGATGTCAGAGCAGGAAAGCGTGGAGGAAGCTGGCGAGAAAGAAAACACAGAGAGAATGATGGGGAGCGAAAACCACGAGGCGCCCTGGCTGCTAGGAATGCGGGTGGGAACTCGTGGCTGCACTGGATGAGGGATTGGGTAAGAAGGAAACGATCCTTCCTTTCTACCCAGCGCTGCTGGGGCGCTGGGTTCAGTGGTAGGGATCGCAGTGCGATGGGAAGAGTTCAGCTGTGGGGTGAACCCACACGTGCCGACCCCATCCTGCGGTCCCACCGACCCCGTTCTGTGATCCTACACCACAAAACCCCACCAACACCATCCTGTGAGCACAGCAACCCACACCAACCCCATCCTTTGACCCCAAAAACCCACACCAACCCCATCTTTTGACCCCAAAACCCATACCAACCCCATACTGTGATCCTACACCCCAAAAAACCCACACCAACCCCATCTTTTCACCCCAAAAACCCACACCAACCCCATCCTTTGACCACACCAACCCACACCAACCCCATCCTTTGACCCCAAAACCCACACCAACCCCATCCTGTGATCCTACACCCCAAAATCCTCACCAACCCCATTCTATGACCCCACCAACCCACACCAACCCCATCCTTGGACCCCAAAAACCCACACCAACCCCATCCTCTGACCCCACCAACCCACACCAACCCCATCCTGTGACCCTACACCCCCAAAAAAACCCCACCAACCCCATCCTTGGACCCCAAAAACCCACCCCAACCCCATCCTTTGATCCTACACCCCACCAACACACACCAACCCCATCCTTGGACCCCAAAACCCACACCAACCCCATCCTGTGACCACACCAACCCACACCAATCCCATCCTTTGACCCCAAAACCCCCACCAACCCCATCCTGTGATCCCAAACCCCAAAACCCCACCAACCCCATCCTTCACCCCACCAACCCCATCCTGTGACCCCAAAACCCACACCAACCCCATCCTTGGACCCCAAAAACCCACACCAACCCCATTCTTCGACCCCAGAAAGTCCACACCAACCCCATCCTGTGACCCTACACCCCAAAACCTCACCAACCCCATCCTTCGCCCCACCAACCCCATCCTTAGACCCCAAAAACCCACACCAACCCCATCCTGTGATCCTACACCCCAAAATCCCCACCAACCCCATTCTACGACCCCACCAACCCACACCAACCCCATCCTTTGACCCCAAAACCCACACCAACCCCATACTGTGATCCCAAACCCCAAAAAAACCCACACCAACCCCATCCTTGGACCCCACCAACCCACACCAACCCCATCCTTTGACCCCAAAACCCACACCAACCCCATACTGTGATCCCAAACCCCAAAAAAACCCACACCAACCCCATCCTTGGACCCCAAAACCCACCCCAACCCCATCCTGTGATCCTACACCCCACCAACCCACACCAAACCCCATCCTGTGACCCTACACCCCAAAACCCCACCAACCCACACGAACCCCATCCTTTGACCCCAAAAACCACACCAACCCCATCCTGCGATCCTACACCCCAAAACCCCACCAACCCCATCCTTCACCCCACCAACCCCATCCTGTGACCCCAAAACCCACACCAACCCCATCCTGTGACCCCTACACCCCAAAAAATCCCCACCAACCCCATCCTTTGACCCCCCAAAACCCATGCCAACCCCATCCTTTGACCCCAAAACCCACACCAACCCCATCCTGTGACCCTACACCACAAAACCCCACCAACCCCATCCTTTGACCACACCAACCCACACCGACCCCATCCTGTGACCCCAAAAACCACACCAACCCCATCCTGTGACCCTACACCCCCAAAACCCACACCAACCCCATCCTTTGACCCCACCAACTCACACCAACCCCATCCTGTGACCCCACCAACCCCTTCCTATGATCCTACACCCCAAAAAACCCACACCAACCCCATCCTTTGATCCCCAAAACCACACCGACCCCCATCCTGTGACCCCACCAACCCCATCCTTTGACCCCAAAAAACCCACACCAACCCCATCCTTTGACCCCAAAAACCACACCAACCCCATCCTGTGATCCTACACCCCAAAACCCCACCAACCCCATCCTTCACCCCAGCAACCCCATTCTGTGACCCCAAAACCCACACCAACCCCCATCCTTTGACCCCAAAAACCCACACCAACCCCATCCTTTGACCCCAAAAAGTCCACACCAACCCCATCCTGTGATCCTACACCCCAAAATCCCCACCAACCCCATTCTATGACCCCACCAACCCACACCAACCCCATCCATGGACCCCAAAACCCCACCAACCCCATCCTTCACCCCACCAACCCCATCCTTTGACCCCAAAAAACCCACACCAACCCCATCCTTTGACCCCAAAAACCACACCAACCCCATCCTGTGACCCCAAAAACAACACCAACCCCATCCTGCGACCCTACACCCCAAAAACCCACACCATCCCCATCCTGTGACCCCATCAACCCACACCGACCCCATCCTGTGACCCTACACCCCAAAAAACCCCACCAACCCCATCCTTTGCCCCACCAACCCCATCCTGTGACCCTACACCCCAAAAATCCCCGCCAACCCCATCCTGTGACCCCATCAACCCACACCGACCCCATCCTGTGATCCTACACCCCAAAATCCCCACCAACCCCATTCTATGACCCCACCAACCCACACCAACCCCATCCTCTGACCCCACCAACCCCTTCCTATGATCCTAAACCCCAAAAAACCCACATTAAACCCATCCTGTGACCCTACACCCCAAAACCTCACCAGCCCCATCCTTTGCCCCACCAACCCCATCCTGTGACCCTACACCCCAAAAAAACCCACACCAACCCCATCCTTGGACCCCACCAACCCACACCAACCCCATCCTTTGACCCCAAAACCCACCCCAACCCCATCCTGTGATCCTACACCCCAAAAAATCCCACCAACCCCATCCTTTGACCACACCAACCCACACCAACCCCATCCTTGGACCCCAAAACCCATACCAACCCCATCCTGTGATCCTACACCCCAAAACATGCCACCAACCCCATCCTTTGACCCCAAAACCACACCAACCCCGTACTGTGATCCCAAACCCCCCCAAAAAACCATACCAACCCCATCCTGTGATCCTACACCCCACCAACCCACACCAACCCCATCCTTTGACCACACCAACCCACACCAACCCCATACTGTGATCCCAAACCCCCAAAAAACCCACACCAACCCCATACTTGGACCCCAAAACCCACCCCAACCCCATCCTGTGATCCTACACCCCACCAACCCACACCAACGCCATCCTGTGACCACACCAACTCACACCAACCCCATCCTTTGACCCCAAAACCCACACCAACCCCATCCTATGATCCTACACCCCAAAAAACCCACACCAACCCCATTCTACGACCCCACTAACCCACACCAACCCCATCCTTTGACCCCAAAACCCACACCAACCCCATCCTTGGACCCCAAAACCCACCCCAACCCCATCCTGTGATCCTACACCCCAAAACATCCCACCAACCCCATCCTTTGACCCCCAAACCACACCAACCCCGTACTGTGATCCCAAACCCCCCCAAAAAACCATACCAACCCCATCCTTTGATCCTACACCCCACCAACCCACACCAACCCCATCCTGTGATCCTACACCCCAAAATCCCCACCAACCCCATCCTTCGCCCCACCAACCCCATCCTTAGACCCCAAAAACCCACACCAACCCCATCCTGTGACCCTACACCCCCAAACCCCACCAACCTCATCCTTCACCCCACCAACCCCATCCTGTGACCCCAAAACCCACACCAACCCCATCCTTGGACCCCAAAAAACCCACACCAACCCCATCCTTCGACCCCAAAAAGTCCACACCAACCCCATCCTGTGATCCTACACCCCAAAACCTCACCAACCCCATCCTTCGCCCCACCAACCCCATCCTTAGACCCCAAAAACCCACACCAACCCCATCCTGTGATCCTACACCACAAAATCCCACCAACCCCATCCTGTGACCACACCAACCCCGACCAACCCCATCCTTTGACCCCAAAACCCACCCCAACCCCATCCTGTGATCCTACACCCCAAAATCCCCACCAACCCCATTCTATGACCCCACCAACCCACACCAACCCCATCCTTGGACCCCAAAAACCCACACCAACCCCATCCTTGGCCCCACCAACCCACACCAACCCCATCCTGTGACCCTACACCCCCAAAAAACCCCACCAACCCCATCCTTGGACCCCAAAAACCCACCCCAACACCATCCTGTGACCCTACACCCCAAAACCCCATCAACCCCATCTTTGGACCCCACCAACCCCTTCCTATGAACCTACACCCCAAAACCCCACCAACCCCATCTTTGGACCCCACCAACCCCATCCTTTGACCCCACCAACCCACACCAACCCCATACTGTGATCCTACACCCCAAAATCCCCACCAACCCCATCCTTCGCCCCCACCAACCACATCCTTAGACCCCAAAACCCCACACCAACACCATCCTGTGATCCTATACCCCAAAACATCCCACCAACCCCATTCTACGACCCCACCAACCCACACCAACCCCATCCTTTGACCCCAAAACCACACCAACCCCATCCTTTGATCCTACACCCCAAAATCCCCACCAACCCCCATTCTATGACCCCACCAACCCACACCAACCCCATGCTGTGACCCCACCAACCCAAAAACCCCACCAACCCCCCCACCCCACTTTGCAACCCAACCCCCCAACCCCCCCTCCCCCCCCGCACCCCATTCCGACCCCCACTTACGTGTGGCGCACAGACCGGCGAAACCATAACCCTCGTAATTCCGAAAGCCAAATCCCAGCAGCCCAAAAGTCGCGTCCTCTCGCACGGA
>NW_026040181.1:34252-78426 GCF_023343835.1 Lagopus muta
CAATCTGGTCCCTCCAAATCCATTTTATCCCCATCTGACATCCCTCCAAATTCACAACCCATCAAATCCATCCATCTTCTCCCTCCAAATCCATTTTTCCCCCCATCTGACATCCCTCCAAATTCATAACCCCTCAAATCCATCAATCTGCTCCCTCCAAATCCATTTTTCCCCCATCTGACATCCCTCCAAATTCATAACCCCTCAAATCCATCATCTGCTCCCTCCAAATCCATTTTTCCCCCCATCTGATACCCCTCCAAATTCACAACTCATCAAATCCATCAATCTCGTGCCTATAAATCCAATTTATCCCCATCTGACATCCCTCCAAATTCACAACCCATCAAACCCATCAATCCGCTCCCTCCAAATCGACATTTCTCCCACCTGACCTCCCTCCTGATCAACCCTCCACCCGAATCGAGACCAAACCAGATTCCACCTGAAGGCCAACCTGACCCTTTGTCACCATCCTTCCTCACCCAATATGACAAATATTCCCCTTCCCTGCTCTTCCATAGGTGTTCTTCGTTTTCCCCGACGTCGCCGTGTCGGCCCCCCCACCACCTGGGCAAAGAATTTGCCGTGTCCTTCATGCAGAACGGCTTGCAGCAGACCCTCAACAGCGACTTCAAGCTGCTCATCAGAGGTTATTCTCCCTTCACGTCCGTCACTCTGTCCATGAAGAAGCCAGGCTTGAGGATGACGGTGCAAGTGACCACGGGCCAAACCGTCCTGGTGAAAATCCCACCCCAAGCGGAGATGGTGGGCAGCAAAACCTTTGAGAACGCCGTGGTGGTGAAGGCCAACAACCCCATCTCCTTGGTGGCCATCAACGAGAAGCCCAGCTCGGTGGATTCCACTGTGGTTCACCCCCTGCACAGTTGGGGCACCGAATATCAAATCGTGACACCCAACGTGGGCACCGACCGCTACGGCGAATTCGCGGTGGTGGCGTGGGATGAACCCACCGCCGTTGAGGTTCACCTCAAAGCCACGGTGATGTACCAAGGCCAATCCTACCCTCGTGGCTCCGTGCTCCCCATTCAACTGAAGCCTTTCCAAGCAGCCCAGCTCCAAAGCCCAGCGGATATGTCTGGCACCCTCATCGTGGCACAAAAACCGGTGGCCGTCTTCACCGGTCACACGTGCGTGGCAAGATTCACCCAATGTGATCATTTGGTAGAGCAGCTCCAAACCCGTTTCCAGCTGGGGGAAACACCTTCATCGTGCCTCCGTTGCCTTTTGATGCTCAATCTGACATCGTCTACGTCTCCACATCCCAACCCACACGTGTAGAATCTCAACATGGGATGAGTAAATCTGCTCGGAATCTCCGGGGCCGGTCGCTCAACGCTCTACGGTCTCCAAGCTCCAAATACTTTGTACCTCTCTGCCAATGCTGGCATCCAGGTCATTTTTTTTTGGTGACGGAGGTAACAAAGACTCCATCACTTACGATCCCTTTTTTATGACCATCCCAGATGTCTCCAGCTATTGCCTGTCCCATAACGTCTTCGCTCTGGAAGGTTATGAGAATTACGTCCTACTGATCGCCAAGACCTCAGAGGCGGATGGGATCATGCTCAACAAAATGCCTTTGGGAAATATCATGTGGGCGCCCATCCCGGGCACGGAATACTCGTGGGCAAGGCAAAATTTGGGCAGTCAGTTTGCTGTCCATACGTTGGAGCACGAGACGTCTCCTTTTGGGGCGCTCAGCATGGGGATCCAGGAGCAGAAATCCTATGGGCTGATGGCAGTGTGTGATAGCGGTGAGCTCGCCCCACAACCACCTCTGCCTCTCTTTTCCCTCCTGTGTCAAAAAATGGGGCAGTGGCACATGGGAAAACCACATAAAAATGGGTTCCTCTGAGTTGGGTGCCTCTGGTGCCCCCTTTCCACCCCTGTAGGAGTATCTAAAAACGATCTCTTCAAGCTGAAATTTGGATTTCCTCTCATATTACAAGAGCTGGGAGCTCTGAGAGGAAATCATTCAACCAGCAGGTTGAGGAGGGGGTATATGGCGAATAAATGCATCCCCCCCCCCACCTCCAACCCAATTAATCAAAGAATTACGGCATTGTAGGAATTAGAAGGGACCTCGAGAGATCTTCTAGTCAACCCCAATCCATTCTCCTCCATATAACCCACCCCCCTCCTAATAATCTATTGCCCTCCATATAATCCATCCCACTCCAATTAACCCACCCCCCTCCTAATAACCCATCGCTGTCCATATAATCCATCCCATTCCAATTAACCCACCCCCCTTCTAATGACCCATTGCCCTCATATAATCCATCCCACTCCAATTAACCCCACCCCCCTCCTAATAATCCATTGCCCTCCATATAATCCATCCCAACCCAATTAACCCACCCCCCTTCTAATAACCCATCGCTGTCCATATAATCCATCCCACCCCAATTAACCCACCCCCCTCCTAATAATCCATCGCCCTCCAAATAATCCATCCCACTCCAAATAATCCATCTCACCCCAATTAACCCACCCCCCTCCTAATAACCCACTGCTGTCCATATAACCCATCCCACTCCAATTAACTCACCCCACTCCTAATGACCCATCACCCTCCATATAATCCACCCCCCTCCTAATAACCCCCCCCTCCGAATAATCCATCCCCCTCCATATAATCCATCCCCCTCCAAATAACCCACCCCCCTCCGAATAACCCATCGCCCCCCATATAATCCATCCCCCTCCAAATAACCCACCCCCTCCTAATAACCCATCACCCTCCATATAATCCATCCCACTCCAAATAATCCATCCCACCCCAATTAACCCACCCCCCTCCTAATGACCCATCGCCCTCCATATAATCCATCCCATTCCAAATAACCCACCCCCCCTCCTAATGACCCATCGCCCTCCAAATAATCCATCGCACTCCAATTAACCCACCCCCCTCCTAATAACCCATCCCTCTCCAAATAATCCATCCCACTCCATATAATCCATCCCACTCCAATTAACTCACCCCCCTCCTAATAATCCATCACCCTCCATATAATCCATCCCACTCCTAATAACCCTACCCCTCCTAATAACCCATCGCCCTCCAAGTAATCCATCCCACTCCAATTAATCCACCCCCCTCCTAATAACCCATTGCTGTCCATATAATCCTTCCCACTCCAAATAACCCACCCCCCTCCTAATAACCCATCACCCTCCTAATAATCCATCCCACTCCAAATAATCCATCCCATCTCAATTAACCCACCCCCCTCCTAATAACCCATCACCCTCCATATAATCCATCCCACTCCAAATAACCCACCCCCCTCCTAATAACCCACTGCTGTCCATATAATCCTTCCCACTCCAATTAATCCATCCTCCTCCTAATAACCCATCACCCTCCTAATAATCCATCCCACTCCAAATAATCCATCCCATTAACGCACCCCCCCTCCTAATAACCCATCACCCTCCTAATAATCCTTCCCACTCCAATTAATCCATCCCCCTCCTAATAATCCATCGCCCTCCAAATAATCCACCCCACTCCAATTAACCCACCCCCCCTCCTAATAACCCATCGCCCTCCATATAATCCTTCCCACTCCAATTAACCCACCCCACTCCTAATGACCCATTGCCCTCCATATAATCCATCCCACTCCAATTAACCCACCCCCCCCTCCTAATAACCCATCACCCTCCATATAATCCATCCCACTCCAATTAATCCACCCCCCTCCTAATAACCCATCGCTGTCCATATAATCCATCCCACTCCAATTAACTCACTCCCCCTTCCTAATAACCCATCACCCTCCAAATATTCCATCCCCCTCCAATTAACCCACCCCCCTCCTAATAACCCATCGCCCTCCATATAATCTGTCCCACTCCAATTAACCCACCCCCCTCCTAATAACCCACTGCTGTCCATATAATCCATCCCACTCCAAATAACCCACCCCCCTCCTAATAACCCATTGCTGTCCATATAATCCTTCCCACTCCAATTAACTCACCCCCCTCCTAATAACCCATCACCCTCCATATAATCCATCCTACTCCAAATGATCCATCCCACTCCTAATAACCCACCCCCCTCCTAATAACCCACTGCTGTCCATATAATCCATCCCACTCCAATTAACTCACCCCACTCCTAATGACCCATCGCCCTCCAAATAATCCATCCCATTCCAATTAACCCACCCCCCTCCTAATAACCCATCGCCCTCCAAATAATCCATCCCATTCCAATTAACCCACCCCCCTCCTAATAACCCATCACCCTCCATATAATCCATCCCACTCCAAATAATCCATCCCATCCCAATTAACCCACCCCCCTCCTAATAACCCATCACCCTCCAAATAATCCATCCCACTCCAATTAACCCACCCCCCTCCTAATAACCCATCGCCCTCCATATAATCCATCCCACTCCAATTAACTCACCCCCCTCCTAATAACCCATCCCCCTCCGAATAATCCATCCCACTCCAAATAACCCACCCCCCTCCTAATAACCCATCCCCCTCCAAATAATCCATCCCCCTCCAAATAACCCACCCCCTCCTAATGGCCCATCACCCTCCAAATAATCTGGCCACGAATGGTTTTGTGATTTCTCCTAGATCCTTGCCGGACCAAGCAATGCCGTGCAAAGGAAAGCTGCAAGTTGGAGAAGGGGGAAGCAGTGTGCGTCCACGACTACATGGGAACGTGCATGGGGTCGCGGTCCCTGCAGTACCACACCTTCGATGGGATGGATGTGGACATCCAGGGTGGCTGCACCTACACCATCGCCAAATATTGTGGGGCTGATCCCACCCTGGTTCCTTTCGTCGTGGAGGAGAAGAAGAGCGAAGGAGATCTGGAGGAGTGGTTGACCAACGTCTTCGTGTACGGATACAACATCTCCATCCGAATGGGAGAGGGTGGCGGAATCCAGGTGGGTTTCTGTGAGTTGTTTTGGTAGGGGGGGGGGGGGAAATAGTGTGCCAAGTGGGATTGTAGGGAGTGAAGTTGGAAATAAGAATAAAAAAGGGAAAGGGGAAGGGAATGAAAATAGATAAGGAAAGGGAGAGGGGAAGAGAAAAGGAAAAAGGAAAAGGAAAGGAGAGAAAAGGAAAAGGGTAGCAAAAGGGAAAAGGAAAATGAAAAAGGAAAAAAGAGAAAGGGAAAGGAGAAGGAGAAGGGGAAGGAGGAGGAGAAGGAGGAGGAGGAGAAGGAGAAGGGGAAGAGGAAGGGGAAGGGAAAGGGAAAGGGAAAGGGAAAGGATAAAGAAAGAAATAAGGAAAGATGGGAAGAAAGAAAGAAGGGAAGAAAGAAAGGAAGAAAGAAAGAAGAAGGAAAGAAGGAAAGAGAAAGGGAGAAAGGGAGAAAGGGAGAAAGAGAGGAAGAAAGGGAGGAAGGGAGGAAGAAAAGGAGGAAGGGAGGAAGAAAAAGAGGGAGGGAGGGAGGAAGGGAGGAGGAAGGGAGGGAGGAAGGAAGGGAGGGAGGAAGGAAGGAAGGGAGGGAGGGAGGGAAGGGAGGAAGGGAGGAAGGGAGGAAGGGAGGAAGGGAGGAAGGGAGGGAGGAAGGGAGGAGGGAGGAAGGGAGGAAGGGAGGAAGGAGGAAGGGAGGAAGGGAGGAAGGGAGGAAGGGAGGAAGGGAGAAGGAAGGAAGGGAGGAAGGAAGGAAGGAAGGAAGGAAGGAAGGAAGGAAGGAAGGAAGGAAGGAAGGAAGGAAGGAAGGAAGGAAGGAAGGAAGGAAGGAAGGAAGGAAGGAAGGAAGGAAGAAGAAGGAAGGAGGAAGGAAGGAAGGAAGGAAGGAAGGAAGGAAGGAAGGAAGGAAGGAAGGAAGGAAGGAAGGAAGGAAGGAAGGAAGGAAGGAAGATTGAAACATGCTTTTTCCCTTTCATTTTGAGGTCAACAACCAACCCACCACCCTACCGGCCAACCTGCAGAATGGAAAGATCCAGATCTCCCGAAACGAAGGCAGGATCGTCTGCAGACAGATTTTGGGCTGCAGGTGACCTACGATGAGGACTGGGCTGTCATGGTGGGCAGCGCCCAGCAGTTATTTCGGGGCCACCCTGCGGCCTCTGTGGGAACTTCAATGAGGATGGGGAGGATGAGATGAAGCGCCCCGATGGCAACCGCGGCCGCCGATGCCGACGGATTGGGCTGAGAGCTGGAGGGATCCCTCGTGCCTGGAGGATTGGAGAGAGGAAGAAACACAGCAAGAAACAGCGCAGGACACAGCGGGACAAGGTGAGATTTGATGTGTGGTTCTGGAGCGTTTTGGGGGGAGAGAATCATAGAATCAAAGAATCACGCAGGTTGGAAAGGACCTCAAGGATCATGTAGTTCCAAGCCCCCTGCCCAGCAGGGCCACCAAACATCCACATTTAGATCAGGTTGCCCCCCAGCCCCCCTCATTGCCCCCCATTCCCCTCACTGCCCCCTATAACGACCCCATTTCCCCCAGCCCCCCTCATTGCCCCCCATTCCCCTCACTGCCCCCCTATAACGACCCCCATTGCCCCCCATCCCCCCTCACTGCCCCCTATAACCACCCCATCCCCCCTCACTGCCCCCCTATAACCACCCCATCCCCCCTCACTGCCACCTATAACGACCCCATCCCCCCTCATTGCCCCCTATAACGACCCCATTGCCCCCCAGCCCCCCCTCATTGCCCCCCAATCCCCTCACTGCCCCCTATAACCACCCCATCCCCCCTCACTGCCACCTATAACGACCCCATTGCCCCCCACCCCCCCATACCCACCCCATTCCTCCCTCACCGCCCCCCTATAACCACCCTAATGCCCCCCCAGCCCCCTCACTGCCCCCTATAACGACCCCATTGCCCCCCATCCCCCCTCATTGCCCCCTATACAGCCCCCTCATCATCTTAGTCGCCCTCCTCTGGACCCTTTCCAAATCCCCCCCATCCCCCATACCGACCCCATTCCCCCCTCACTGCCCCCTATAACGACCCCATTGCCCCCCCAGCCCCCCTCATTGCCCCCCATTCCCCTCACTGCCCCCCTATAACGACCCCAGTGCCCCCCAGCCCCCCCTCATTGCCCCCCATTCCCCTCACTGCCCCCTATAACCACCCCATCCCCCCTCACTGCCACCTAATAACGACCCCATCCCCCCTCATTGCCCCCTATAACGACCCCCATTGCCCCCCACCCCCTCATTCCCCCCCCTCACCGCCCCCTATAACCACCCTAATGCCCCCCCAGCCCCCCTCATTGCCCCTATAACGACCCCATTGCCCCCCAAGCCCCCCTCATTGCCCCCTATACAGCCCCCTGATCATCTTAGTCGCCCTCCTCTGGACCCTTTCCAAATCCCCCCATCCCCCATACCGACCCCATTCCCCCCTCACTGCCCCCTACAACGACCCCATTGCCCCCCAGCCCCCCTCATTGCCCCCCATTCCCCTCACTGCCCCCTATAATGACCCCATCCCCCCTCACTGCCACCTATAACGACCCCATCCCCCCTCACTGCCCCCTATAACGACCCCATTGCCCCCCCCACCCCATTCCCCCCTCACCGCGCCCCCTATAACCACCCTAATGCCCCCCCAGCCCCCTCATTGCCCCCTATAATGACCCCCAGTGCCCCCCATCCCCCCTTATTGCCCCCTATACAGCCCCCTCATCATCTTAGTCGCCCTCCTCTGGACCCTTTCCAAATCCCCCCATCCCCCATACCGACCCCATTCCCCCCTCACTGCCCCCTATAACGACCCCATTGCCCCCCAGCCCCCCTCATTGCCCCCCATTCCCCTCACTGCCCCCTATAACCACCCCCATCCCCCCTCACTGCCACCTATAACCACCCCATCCCACCTCATTGCCCCCTATAACGACCCCATTGCCCCCCCACCCTCCCATACCCACACCCATTCCCCCCTCACGCCCCCTATAACCACCCTAATGCCCCCCCCAGCCCCCTCACTGCCCCCTATAACGACCCCATTGCCCCCCAGCCCCCCATACCCCACCCATTCCCCCCTCACCGCCCCCTATAACCACCCTAATGCCCCCCCAGCCCCCTCATTGCCCCCTATAACGACCCCATTGCCCCCCATCCCCCCTTATTGCCCCCTATACAGCCCCCTGATCATCTTAGTCGCCCTCCTCTGGACCCTTTCCAAATCCCCCCATCCCCCATACCGACCCCATTCCCCCCCTCACTGCCCCCTATAACGACCCACATTGCCCCCCCATTCCCCTCACTGCACCTATAACGACCCCATCCCCCCTCACTGCCCCCTATAACGACCCCATTGCCCCCCACCCCCCCCATACCCACCCCCATTCCCCCCTCACCACCCCCTATAACCACCCTAATGCCCCCCCAGCCCCCTCACTGCCCCTATAACGACCCCAGTGCCCCCCAGCCCCCCTCATTGCCCCCTATACAGCCCCCTCATCATCTTAGTCGCCCTCCTCTGGACCCTTTCCAAATCCCCCCATCCCCCATACCGACCCCATTCCCCCCTCACTGCCCCCTATAACGACCCCCATTGCCCCCCAGCCCCCCTCATTGCCCCCCATTCCCCTCACTGCCCCCTATAACCACCCCATCCCCCCCTCACTGCCACCTATAACGACCCCATCCCCCCTCATTGCCCCCTATAACGACCCATTGCCCCCAGCCCCCCTCATTGCCCCCCATTCCCTCACTGCCCCATATAACGACCCCCATTGCCCTCCTTCCCCCTCACTGCCACCTATAACAAACCCCATCCCCCCTCATTGCCCCCTATAATGACCCCCATTGCCCCCCAGCCCCCCCTCATTGCCCCCCATTCCCCTCACTGCCCCCTATAATGACCCCATTGCCCTCCTTCCCCCCACTGCCCCCTATAATGACCCCATTCCCCCTCACTGCCACCTATAACTACCCCATCCCCCCTCATTGCCCCCTATAACGACCCCAGTGCCCCCCAGCCCCCCTCATTGCCCCCTATACAGCCCCCTGATCATCTTAGTCGCCCTCCTCTGGACCCTTTCCACAATCTCAATGTCTTTCTTGTACTGAGGGCTCCACACCTGGACACAGGACTCCAGATGGGGCCTCACAAGAGCCGAGTAGAGAGGGGACAATCACCTCCCTGTCCCTGCTGGCCACACCTCTCCTGATGGAGCCCAGGATCCCATTTGCCTTTCGAGCTGCGCACTGCTGGCTCATATTCAGTCTCTCATCCATCAGGACCCCCAGGTCCTTCTGTGCCGAGCTGCTCTCCAGGCCCACTCCTCCCATCCTCTACAGGTGCCTGGGGTTCTTCCAGCCCAAATGCAAAATCTTGCACTCTGCCGTGTTGAACCTCATTAGGTTCACCCAAGCCCAGCTTTCCAGCCTGGGAGAGAAAAGGGGTTCTGTGCCAAATTGTTGTTTGTTTGACCAACCCAACGTCTCTTGTGTTGGGGAACAGCTGCGTTGGTTTTTCTCCGTGCCAAACCACCCCCAAACCTTCACTGCCTGACCTCAAAAGTCCGCGACACGCGGAATAACCTTGAGTTTTTCCAACAGTTGTCCATTTCGGGAGCCTCACGTAGGGATCAAATGAGCCAACGTCTCCATCCATGGGCGAAGGGTTGTGCTGGTCCTTTTTTTGTGCCAAACCAGCCCCAAAATTCACATTGTTTGACTTCAGATGTCCACAGCACACGTTGAGTTTATAGAATAACCCCAAGAGTCGGGATATTTTGGAGACCCTGAACTGCTTTTGGGAACCGAGTCTCCATCAGCGGTGGGAACCAATTGAGTCTCCATCAGCTTTGAAGGGTTGTGTTGATTTATTTCTTCTTTGCACCAAGCCACCCCAAAATCCACTTGAATTATCTGAATTCAGGCAGCCAAACGGATGGGAAACAGCCCTGTGAACCCCACGAGAAATGCACTGCGGACAGAAATGCCCCACGCCGTCGAGCCACCAAAACCTCCACCTGCATCGGGACGGGGGATCCTCACTACACCACCTTCGACGGGAGGAAATACGACTTCCAAGGGACCTGCATCTACCAGTTTGCTGCCCTCTGCTCACCTGACCCCGCTCTCGTCCCCTTCAATGTCACCGTGGAGAACAACAACCGGGGCAGCAAAGCCGTGTCCTTCACCAAAACTGTCACCACGGAGGTGTATGGTGAAGTCATCAGCATGAGCCAGGAGCACCCGCAGAAGGTGAAGGTAGGTGGGCTGTGAGGACGATCCAACCCTGCCCCCAACCCTCACCTTCACCCAAACCTGACCCCAACCACAACCCCCAACCCCAAAGGATTTCCAAATGTTCAAAATGTCCAAATGTCCAATGTCCAAATGTTTCTGGATGTTGTGTTGAGGGACGTGGTTTAGTAGGAGCTGTTGGGAATAGGTGAACGGTTGGACTGGGTGAGCTTTTAGGTCTTTTCCAACCTTGGTGATTCTATGATTCTATGATACTGGTTCCGTCTGACCCATACTGGTCCTCAGGGCTCCATACTGGTCCTGGGAGTTCCATACTGGTCCTGTCTGACCCATACTGGTCCTCAGGGCTCCATACTGGTCCTGTCTGACCCATACTGGTCCTCAGGGCTCCATACTGGTCCTGGGAGCTCCATACTGGTCCTGAGGGTTCCATACTGGTCCTGTCTGACCCATACAGGCCCTGAGGGCTCCATACTGGTTCAGGGTGACCCATACTGGTTCTGTCTGACCCATACTGGATGTTGTGTTGAGGGACATGGTTTAGTAGGAGCTGTTGGGAATAGGTGAACGGTTGGACTGGGTGAGCTTTTAGGTCTTTTCCAACCTTGGTGATTCTATGATTCTATGATACTGGTTCCGTCTGACCCATACTGGTCCTCAGGGCTCCATACTGGTAGCAGGTGACCCATACTGGTCTAAAGGGGCCCATACTGGTCTTGGGAGCTCCATACTGGTTCAGAGTGACTCCATACTGGTCCAGGGTGACCCATACTGGTCCTGGGAGCTCCATACTGGTTCTGTCTGACCCATACTGGTCCTGAGGGCTCCATACTGGTCCTGGGAGCTCCATACTGGTCCTGAGGGCTCCATACTGGTCCCAAGCAAGCCATACTGGTTCTGTCTGACCCATACTGGTCCTCAGGGCTCCATACTGGTAGCAGGTGACCCATACTGGTCTAAAGGGGCCCATACTGGTCTTGGGAGCTCCATACTGGTTCAGGGTGACTCCATACTGGACCAGGGTGACCCATACTGGTCCTGTCTGACCCATACTGGACCAGGGTGACCCATACTGGTCCTGTCCGACCCATACTGGTCCAGGGTGACCCATACTGGTCCTCAGGGCTCCATACTGGTACCAGGGTGACCCATACTGGTTCTGCCTGACCCATACTGGTCCTCAGGGCTCCATACTGGTCCAGGGTGACCCATACTGGTTCTGTCTGACCCATACAGGCCCTGAGGGCTCCATACTGGTCCTGAGGGTTCCATACTGGTTCTGTCTGACCCATACTGGTCCTCAGGGCTCCATACTGGTCCCAAGCAAGCCATACTGGTTCTGTCTGACCCATACTGGATGTTGTGTTGAGGGACATGGTTTAGTAGGAGCTATTGGGAATAGGTGAACGGTTGGACTGGGCGATCTTTTAGGTCTTTTCCAACCTTAGTGATTCTATGATTCTATGATACTGGTTCCGTCTGACCCATACTGGTCCTCAGGGCTCCATACTGGTAGCAGGTGACCCATACTGGTCTAAAGGGGCCCATACTGGTCTTGGGAGCTCCATACTGGTTCAGGGTGACTCCATACTAGACCAGGGTGACCCATACTGGTCCTGTCCGACCCATACTGGTCCAGGGTGACCCATACTGGTCCTCAGGGCTCCATACTGGTTCTGTCTGACCCATACAGGCCCTGAGGGCTCCATACTGGTCCTGGGAGCTCCATACTGGTCCTGAGGGTTCCATACTGGTCCTGTCTGACCCATACTGGTCCTGAGGGCTCCATACTGGTCCCAAGCAAGCCATACTGGTTCTGTCTGACCCATACTGGATGTTGTGTTGAGGGACATGGTTTAGTAGGAGCTATTGGGAATAGGTGAACGGTTGGACTGGGTGAGCTTTTAGGTCTTTTCCAACCTTGGTGATTCTACGATTCTATGATTCAAAGAATCGCCCCCAACCCCATCATTGCCTTTTCCCAAATATATTCCGTCTCCAAAATGTTTCCTTGACCCAAACACGGAAACCCTCCCCACCAAAAGGGTTTTGAGAAATACCCCAGGTCTGACTGGACCAGAAGCCCCTCCTGATGCCATAGGATTTCCAAAACAAACAAACAAAAAATCACTTTGAACTCCGTTTCCCCAACGACGTTTCGCCACCAGAACATTTTGGAAGAGCCCCCAGACACCCCAAAACTCACACCAACCCTCCCCCAAACCTTTTGCCAATCCCCTAGTCGCGTTCTCCCCAACTCAACCCCCCTAACCCCCCCAAAAATCCCCTCCCCCTAACTGAACAGAGCCTTGGTGGAGCCCCCTTTCACCCCAACTCTCCCCCAACCCTTTTACCAAGCTCCCAAGTCACCTTCCCTTGACTCAGCCCCCCCCCAACCCCCCCAAAATCCCCTCCCCCTAGCTGAACGGAGCCTTCGTGGAGCCCCCTTTCACCCCAACTCTCCCCCAACCCTTTCCCCAAGCTCCCAAGTCGCCTTCCCTTGACTCAGCCCCCCTTCTCCCCCCCAAAAAATCCCCTCCCCCTAGCTGAACATGGCCTTGCTGGAGCCCCCTTTCACCCCAACTCTCCCCCAACCCTTTTACCAAGCTCCCAAGTCGCATTCCCCCAATTCAACCCCCCCAACCCCCCCCAAATAATCCCTTCCCCCTGGCTGAACGGAGCCTTCATGGAGCCCCCTTTCACCCCAACTCTCCCCCAACCCTTTTACCAAGCTCTCAAGTCACCTTCCCTTGACTCAGCCCCCCCCTAACCCCCCAAAAATCCCCTCCCCCTAACTGAACGGGGCCTTGGTGGAGCTCCCTTTCACCCCAACTCTCCCCCAACCCTTTTACCAAGCTCCCAAGTCACCTTCCCTTGACTCAACCCCCCCTAGATCCCTCCCAAATCCCCTCCCCCTAGCTGAACAGGGCCTTCATGGAGCTCCTTTTCACCCCAACTCTCCCCCAACCCTTTCACCAAGCTCCCAAGTTGTGTTCTCCCAACTCAACCCCCCCAAACCCCCGAAAAATCCCCTCCCCCTAGCTGAATGTGGCCTTGCTGGAGCTCTCTTTCACCCCAACTCTCCCCCAACCCTTTCACCAAGCTCCCTAGTCGTGTTCCCTTGACTCACCCCCCCCTCTTCTACCCCCCAAAAATCCCCTCCCCCTAGCCGAATGGGGCCTTGGTGGAGCTCCCTTTCACCCCAACTCTCCCCCAACCCTTTTACCAAGCTCTCAAGTCGTGTTCACTTGACTCAACCCCCCTAACCCCCCCAAAAATCCCCTCCCCCTTGCTAAACGGGGCCTTGGTGGAGCCCTCTTTCACCCCAACTCTCCCCCAACCCTTTTACCAAGCTCCCAAGTTGCATTCCTCCAACTCAACCCCCCCTAAATCCCCCCCAAATCCCCTCCCCCTAGCTGAACAGAGCCTTGCTGGAGCTCCTATTCACCCCAACTCTCCCCCAACCCTTTTACCAAGCTCCCAAGTCATGTTCCCCCAACTCAACCCCCACCACCCCCAAAAATCCCCTCCCCCTAGTTGAACGAGGCCTTGCTGGAGCTCCCTTTCACCCCAACTCTCCCCCAACCCTTCTACCAAGCTCCCAAGTCACCTTCCCTTGACTCAACCCCCCCTAAATCCCCCTCAAAATCCCTTCCCCCTTGCTAAATGGGGCCTTGGTGAAGCTCCCATTCACCCCAACTCTCCCCCAACCCTTTTACCAAGCTCCCAAGTCGCATTCCCCCAATTCAACCCCCCCAACCCCCCCAAATAATCCCTTCCCCTAGCTGAACAGAGCCTTGCTGGAGCTCCTTTTCACCCCAACTCTCCCCCAACCCTTTCCCCAAGCTCCCAAGTCACCTTCCCTTGACTCAACCCCCCCTAACCCCCCAAAATCCCCTCCCCCTAGCTGAACAGGGCCTTCATGGAGCTCCCTTTCACCCCAACTCTCCCCCAACCCTTTTACCAAGCTCCCAAGTCTCGTTCTCCCAACTCAACCCCCCTAAATCCCACCAAAAATCCCTTCCCCCTAGCTGAACAGAGCCTTGCTGGAGCTCCTTTTCACCCCAACTCTCCCCCAACCCTTTTACCAAGCTCCCAAGTCGCATTCCTCCAACTCAACCCCCCCTAAATCCCCCCCAAATCCCCTCCCCCTAGCTGAACAGAGCCTTGCTGGAGCTCCTATTCACCCCAACTCTCCCCCAACCCTTTTACCAAGCTCTCAAGTCGTGTTCACTTGACTCAACCCCCCTAACCCCCAAAAATAATCCCCTCCCCCTTGCTAAACGGGGCCTTGGTGGAGCCCTCTTTCACCCCAACTCTCCCCCAACCCTTTTACCAAGCTCTCAAGTCACCTTCCCTTGACTCAACCCCCCCTAGATCCCTCCCAAATCCCCTCCCCCTAGCTGAACGGAGCCTTGGTGTAGCCCCCTTTCACCCCAACTCTCCCCCAACCCTTTCACCAAGCTCCCAAGTTGTGTTCTCCCAACTCAACCCCCCCTCCTTCCCCCCAAAAATCCCCTCCCCCTAGCTGAATGGAGCCTTGGTGTAGCCCCCTTTCACCCCAACTCTCCCCCAACCCTTTCACCAAGCTCCCAAGTCGCGTTCTCCCAACTGAACTCCCCTAAATCCCACCAAAATCCCCTCCCCTAGCTGAACAGAGCCTTGCTGGAGCTCCCTTTCACCCCAACTCTCCCCCAACCCTTTTACCAAGCTCCCAAGTCACCTTCCCTTGACTCAACCCCCCCTAACCCCCCCAAAATCCCCTCCCCCTAACTGAACGGAGCCTTGGTGACCCCAACTCTCCCCCAACCCTTTTACCAAGCTCCCAAGTCACCTTCCCTTGACTCAACCCCCCCTAACCCCCCAAAATCCCCTCCCCCTAGCTGAACGGAGCCTTCGTGGAGCTCCCTTTCACCCGCAAGGACCGTTTTGAGCTCTACCAGAGCGGCGTCCACGGTTTCATCCGCACCTCCTTCGGTTTACGGGTCAGCTTCGATTGGTACAGCTACGCCCGTGTCATCGTCCCCGACTCCTACGCCGGCGCCACCTGCGGCCTTTGCGGCAACGCCAACGGTGACCCCGAAGACGACCTCACCTCCCACGACGGGAAGCGGATGGAAGACGAAATCCGTTTTGCTGATAGCTGGAAGGTCAAGGATGTCCCAGGTTGCTCGGCGCGTTGCGTCGGGGATTGCCCGACGTGTGGCGAAGAGCAGAAGAAACCCTATCGTGAGGATGCATATTGTGGGGTGATCGGGGCGAGCGGGGGACCCTTCCGGGATTGTCACCATCTTGTCGATCCCGAGCCTTTCCTGGAGGACTGTGCTTTCGATGCGTGTCAGTACAAAGGGAGGAGGGACGTCATCTGCAAAGCGGTGGCTGCCTATATGATCGAGTGCCAAAGCAATGGGGCGGCCGTGGGGCAGTGGAGGACGCCGTCGTTCTGCGGTGAGTGGGGGGAGGTTTTCCCACCCCGACCCTTTTTAGGGGCAGCGATTAAAGAGTTTGAGCTCAACGGCTTGGCTATGCGATCCCAAAGTGCCCCTAAATTGGGTTTCCTTCCCCATTGATTTGTCCTGTCCTCTCCTTTTATGCCTTTCAGGGATCAAATGAAGGTTATGGGATCCCAAAATGCCCTTAAATTGGGTTTCTTTCCTCGTTGAATTGTCCTGCCCTCTCCTTTTATGCCTTTCAGGGATCAAATGAAGGTTATGGGATCCCAAAATGCCCCTAAATTGGGTTTCTTTCCCCATTGAATGACCTGTCCTCTTCTTTTATGCCTTTCAGGCATCAAATGAAGGTTATAGGATCCCAAAATGCCCCTAAATTGGATTTCATTCCCCATTTAATTGTCCTGTCCTCTTTTATGCCTTTCAGAGATCAAATGAAGGTTATGGGATCCCAAAATGCCCCTAAATTGGGTTTCTTTCCCCATTGAATTGTCCTGTCCTCTCCTTTTACGCCTTTCAGGGATCAAATGAAGAGATATAGGATCCCAAAATGCCCCTAAATTGGGTTTCTTTTCACACTGAATTGTCCTGTCCTCTCCTTTTATGCCTTTCAGGGGTCAATGAAGGGATATGGGATCCCAAAATGCCCCTAAATTTGGTTTCTTTCCCCATTGAATTGTCCTGTCCTCTCCTTTTATGCCTTTCAGAGATCAAATGAAGGGTTATGGGATCCCAAAATGCCCCTAAATTGGGTTTCTTTCCACATTGAATTGTCCTGTCCTCTCCTTTTATGCCTTTCAGAGATCAAATGAAGGGTTATGGGATCCCAAAATGCCCCTAAATTGGGTTTCTTTCCCCATTGAATTGTCCTGTCCTCTCCTTTTATGCCATCTCAGGGGTCAATGAAGGGTTATGGGATCCCAAAATGCCCCTAAACTGGGTTTCTTTCCCCATTGAATTGTCCTGTCCTCTCCTTTTATGCCTTTCAGGGGTCAAATGAAGGTTATGGGATCCCAAAATGCCCCTAAATTGGGTTTCTTTCCCCATTGAATTGTCCTGTCCTCTCCTTTTATGCCTTTCAGGGGTCAATGAAGGGTTATAGGATCCCAAAGTGCCCCTAAATTGGGTTTCTTTCCCCATTGAATTGTCCTGTCCTCTCCTTTTATGCCATCTCAGGGGTCAATGAAGGTTATGGGATCCCAAAATGCCCCTAAATTGGGTTTCTTTCCCCACTGATTTGTCCTGTCCTCTCCTTTTATACCTTCCAGGGATCAAATGAAGGGTTATGGGATCCCAAAATGCCCCTAAATTGGGTTTCTTTCCCCATTGAATGACCTGTCCTCTGTTTTATGCCTTTCAGGGATCAAATGAAGGGCTGTGGGATCCCAAAATGCCCCTAAATTGGGTTTCTTTCCCCATTGAATTGTCCTGTCCTCTTCTTTTATGCCTTTCAGAGATCAAATGAAGGTTATGGGATCCCAAAATGCCCCTAAATTCCGTTTCTTTCCCCATTGAACTGTCCTGTCCACTCCTTTTATGCCTTCAAGGGATCATGTGAAGGTTATGGGATCCCAAAATGCCCCTAAATTGGGTTTCTTTCCCCATCAAATTTTCCTGTCCTCTCCTTTTACGCCTTTCAGGGATCAAATGAAGGGTTATGGGATCCCAAAGTGCCCCTAAATTGGGTTTCTTTTCCCATTGAATTGTCCTGTCCTCTCCTTTTACGCCTTTCAGGGGTCAATGAAGAGATATGGGATCCCAAAATGCCCCTAAATTGGGTTTCTTTCCCCGTTGAATTGTCCTGTCCTCTCCTTTTATGCCTTTAAGGGGTCAATGAAGGGTTATGGGATCCCAAAATGCCCCTAAATTGGGTTTCTTTCCCCATTGAATGACCTGTCCTCTCCTTTTATGCCTTTCAGGGTTCAATGAAGGTTATGGGATCCCAAAATGTCCCTAAATTGGGTTTCTTTCCCCATTGAATTGTCCTCTCCTCTGCTTTTATGCCATCTCAGGGGTCAATAAAGGGTTATGGGATCCCAAAATGCCCCTAAATTGGGTTTCTTTCCTCGTTGAATTGTCGTGTCCTCTCTTTTTATGCCTTCTCAGGGGATCAAATGAAGGTTATGGGATCCCAAAATGCCCCTAAATTGGGTTTCTTCCCCATTGAATTGTCCTGTCCTCTCCTGTTATGCCAACTCAGGGGTCAATGAAGGTTATAGGATCCCAAAATGCCCCTAAATTGGGTTTCTTTCCCCTTAGAATTGTCCTGTCCTCTCCTTTTATGCCTTTCAGGGGTCAATGAAGGGTTATGGCAGCCCAAAATGCCCCTACATTGGGTTTCCTTCCCCATTGAATGACCTGTCCTCTTCTTTTATGCCTTTCAGGGATCAAATGAAGGGTTATGGGATCCCAAAATGCCCCTAAATTGGGTTTCCTTCCCCGTTGAATTGTCCTGTCCTCTCCTTTTATGCCTTTCAGGGATCAAATGAAGGTTATAGGATCCCAAAATGCCCCTAAATTGGGTTTCCTTCCCCGTTGAATTGTCCTGTCCTCTCCTTTTATGCCTTTCAGGGATCAAATGAAGGTTATAGGATCCCAAAATGCCCCTAAATTGGGTTTCTTTCCCCATTGAATGACCTGTCCTCTCCTTTTATGCCTTTAAGGGATCATGTGAAGGGTCATGGGATCCCAAAATGCCCCTAAATTGGGTTTCTTTCCCCATTGAACTGTCTTGTCCACTCCTTTTATGCCTTTAAGGGATCATGTGAAGGTTATGGGATCCCAAAATGCCCCTAAATTGGGTTTCTTTCCACTTAGAATTGTCCTGTCCTCTCCTTTTATGCCATCTCAGGGGTCAAATGAAGGTTATAGGATCCCAAAGTGCCCCTAAATTCGGTTTCTTCCCCCGTTGAATTGTCCTGTCCTCTCCTTTTATGCCTTTCAGGCATCAAATGAAGGTTATAGGATCCCAAAATGCCCCTAAATTGGGTTTCTTTCCCCATTTAATTGTCCTGTACTCCCCTTTTATGCCTTTCAGGGGTCAATGAAGGGTTATGGGATCCCAAAATGCCCCTAAATTGGGTTTCTTTCCCCATTGAATGACCTGTCCTCTCCTTTTACGCCTTTCAGGGGTCAATGAGGGGTTATAGGATCCCAAAATGCCCCTAAATTGGGTTTCTTTCCCCATTTAATTGTCCTGTCCTCTGTTTTATGCCTTTCAGGAGTCAATGAAGGTTATAGGATCCCAAAATGCCCCTAAATTGGGTTTCTTTCCCCACTGAATTGTCCTGTCCTCTCCTTTTATGCCTTTCAGGGATCAAATGAAGGGTTATGGGATCCCCAAATGCCCCTAAATTGGGTTTCCTTCCCCATTGAATTACCTGTCCTCTCCTTTTATACCTTTCAGGGGTCAAATGAACGTTAAAGGATCCCAAAATGCCCCTAAATTGGGTTTCTTTCCCCGTTGAATTGTCCTGTCCTCTCCTTTTATGCCTTTAAGGGATCATGTGAAGGTTATGGGATCCCAAAATGCCCCTAAATTGGGTTTCTTTCCCCATTGAATTGTCCTCTCCTCTGCTTTTATGCCATCTCAGGGGTCAATGAAGGGTTATGGGATCCCAAAATGCCCCTAAATTGGGTTTCTTTCCCCATTGAATTGTCCTGTCCTCTCCTTTTATGCCTTTCAGGGATCAAATGAAGGTTATGGGATCCCAAAATGCCCCTAAATTGGGTTTCTTTCCCCATTGAATTGGCCTGTCCTCTCCTTTTACGCCTTTCAGGGGTCAATGAGGGGTTATAGGATCCCAAAATGCCCCTAAATTGGGTTACTTTCCCCATTGAATTGTCATGTCCTCTTCTTATATGCCTTTCAGGGTTCAATGAAGGCTATGGGATCCTAAAATGCCCCTAAATTGGGTTTCTTTCCCCGATAAATTGTCCTGTCCTCTCCTTTTATGCCTTTCAGGGATCAAATGAAGGTTATGGGATCCCAAAATGCCCCTAAATTGGATTTCTTTCCCCATTGAATTGTCCTGTCCTCTCCTTTTACGCCTTTCAGGGATCAAATGAAGAGATATAGGATCCCAAAATGCCCCTAAATTGGGTTTCTTTTCACACTGAATTGTCCTGTCCTCTCCTTTTATGCCTTTCAGGGGTCAATGAAGGGATATGGGATCCCAAAATGCCCCTAAATTGGGTTTCTTTCCCCATTGAATTGTCCTGTCCTCTCCTTTTATGCCTTTCAGGGATCAAATGAAGGGATATAGGATCCCAAAATGCCCCTAAATTGGGTTTCCTTCCCCGTTGAATGACCTGTCCTCTCCTTTTATGCCTTCTCAGGGGTCAGTGAAGAGTTATAGGATCCCAAAATGCCCCTAAATTGGGTTTCTTTTCACACTGAATTGTCCTGTCCTCTCCTTTTATGCCTTTCAGGGATCAAATGAAGGTTATAGGATCCCAAAATGCCCCTAAATTGGGTTTCTTCCCCCATTGAATTGTCCTGTCCTCTCCTTTTATGCCTTCCAGGGATCAAATGAAGGTTATGGGATCCCAAAATGCCCCTAAATTGGGTTTCTTTCCCCATTGAATTGTCCTGTCCTCTCCTTGTATGCCTTTCAGGGTTCAATGAAGTCTATGGGATCCCAAAATGCCCCTAAATTGGGTTTCTTTCCCCATTGAATTGTCCTGTCCTCTCCTTTTACGCCTTTCAGGGGTCAATGAGGGGTTATAGGATCCCAAAATGCCCCTAAATTGGGTTTCTTTTCACACTGAATTGTCCTGTCCTCTCCTTTTATGCCTTTCAGGGATCAAATGAAGGTTATAGGATCCCAAAATGCCCCTAAATTGGGTTTCTTTCCCCATTGAATTGTCATGTCCTCTCCTTTTATGCCTTCCAGGGGTCAATGAAGGGTTATGGGATCCCAAAATGCCCCTAAATCGCGTTTCCTTCCCCGATAAATTGTCCTGTCCTCTCCTTTTATACCTTCCAGGGATCAAATGAAGGGTTATGGGATCCCAAAATGCCCCTAAATTGGGTTTCTTTCCCCATTGAATTGTCCTGTCCTCTCCTTTTATGCCTTTCAGGGTTCAATGAAGTGTTATAGGATCCCAAAATGCCCCTAAATTGGGTTTCCTTCCCCGTTGAATTGTCCTGTCCTCTCCTTTTATGCCATCTCAGGGGTCAATGAAGGGTTATGGGATCCCAAAATGCCCCTAAATTGGGTTTCTTTCCCCATTGAATTGTCCTCTCCTCTGCTTTTATGCCATCTCAGGGGTCAATAAAAGGTTATGGGATCCCAAAATGCCCCTAAATTGGGTTTCTTTCCTCGTTGAATTGTCCTCTCCTCTCCTTTTACGCCTTTCAGGGGTCAATGAAGGGTTATGGGATCCCAAAATGCCCCTAAATTGGGTTTCTTTCCCCGTTGAATTGTCCTGTCCTCTCCTTTTATGCCTTTCAGGGATCAAATGAAGGGATATAGGATCCCAAAATGCCCCTAAATTGGGTTTCCTTCCCCGTTGAATGACCTGTCCTCTCCTTTTACGCCTTTCAGGGGTCAATGAAGGGTTATGGGATCCCAAATTGCCCCTAAACTGGGTTTCTTTCCCCGTTGAATTGTCCTGCCCTCTCCTTTTATGCCTTTCAGGGATCAAATGAAGGTTATGGGATCCCAAAATGCCCCTAAATTGGGTTTCTTTCCCCGTTGAATGACCTGTCCTCTGTTTTATGCCTTTCAGGGTTCAATGAAGGGTTATGGGATCCCAAAGTGCCCCTAAATTGGGTTTCTTTCCCCATTGAATTGTCCTGTCCTCTGTTTTATGCCTTTCAGGGGTCAATGAAGGGTTATGGGATCCCAAAATGCCCCTAAATTGGGTTTCTTCCCCCGTTGAATTGTCCTGTCCTCTCCTTTTATGCCTTTCAGGGATCAAATGAAGGGATATAGGATCCCAAAATGCCCCTAAATTGGGTTTCTTTCCCCATTGAATGACCTGTCCTCTGTATTATGCCTTTCAGGGTTCAATGAAGGGTTATAGGATCCCAAAATGCCCCTAAATTGGGTTTCTTCCCCCCTTGAATTGTCCTGTCCTCTCCTTTTATGCCTTTCAGGGGTCAATGAAGGGTTATAGGATCCCAAAATGCCCTTAAATTGGGTTTCTTTCCCCATTGAATCACAGCTCCCCTCTCTCACTTCTTTTTCCCTATAGATTCCCTCATTTCTTCCCACTTCTCTACAACTCCTCTTCCTCCTCCTCTTCCCCCCTCCATTCCCCCCCCTTTCTCTCAACCACCCCCATCCTCCCTCTCCTTTTTCCCTTTAGATTCCCTTATTTCTTCCCCTTTCTCACCAACTCCTCTTCCTCCTCCTCTTCCCCCCCTCCATTTCCCCCCTCTTTTTCTCAACGACCCCCATCCTCCCTCAGTTTTTTCCCTATAACTCACCCCCCCCCCCTCACTTTTCTCCCCCCACAGCCCCCGTCTGCCCTCCCCACGCTCACTACGAGCTCTGCGGCGCCGCCTGCCCTCCCACCTGCCGTCCCCACGCCCTCCCCCAGGGCTGCACGTCAGCCCCCTGCACCGAGGGCTGCTTCTGCGACGTCGGCTTCATCCTCAGCGGCTCCGAATGCGTCCCAGCATCCGACTGCGGCTGCGAACACCGCGGCCTCTACTACAAGAAAGGCTCCGAGTTCTACTCTTCGTGCCAGGAGTTCTGCGTTTGCAAAGCCGGAGGGGTGACGGAGTGCAGGCCGGCATCTTGCGGCGCCCACGAGGAGTGCAGGGTGCAGGATGGGGTGCTGGGGTGTCACCCCGCCGGCTACGGGCGCTTGGTGGTCTCAGGAGACCCCCACTACGTGACGTTTGATGGTAGAGCCTTCGACCTGCGAGGTTCCTGCAGCTACGTGCTGGCTAAAGTCTGCAAACCTGAGCGTGGCTTGGCCAACTTCTCCGTGCTGCTGGAGCACGACGGAGGGGGACGGGGCAACGTGGCGCTGGTGAAGAAGGTGACAGTGAGCATCTATGGGCACACGGTCAGCATGGAGCAAGGACGGCGCTGGGAGGCGACGGTGAGTCAGGAGCAACGCTTTGGGGCAAGGCCTGCAAGGCACGTGTGCAAAAATCCCCTGCTGCATGCATGTAGGATCTCCCCGTTGCAGCCATGCTGGCAAAAAGTCTCATGGTGCTGCATGCGTGCATGCAAACCTTCTGGATTGCACCCATGCTTGCAAAAAGCACCTCCTTCTTGCATGCATGTGTGCACGCAGAGTCTCTCAGTTGCACCCGCGCTTGCAAAAAGTCTCATGGTGCATGCATGTGTGCAAAAATCCCCTTCTGCTTGCAAAAAACCATCCTCCTTCTTGCATGCATATCTGTGCAAAATCTTCCCGTTGCAGCCATGCTGCCAAAAAGTCTCATGGTGCTGCATGCGTGCATGCAAGCCTTCTGGATTGCATCCATGCTTATAGAAAACACCTCCTTCTTGCATGCATGTGTGCACGCAGAGTCTCTCAGTTGCATCCATGCTTGCAAAAAGTCTCCTGGTGCATGCATGCGTGCAAAAATCCCCTGGTGCTTGCAAAAAACCATCCTCCTTCTTGCATGCATATCTGTGCAGAATCTTCCCATTGCAGCCATGCTTGCAAAAAGTCCCATGGTGCTGCATGCGTGCATGCAAGCCTTCTGGATTGCATCCATGCTTACAGAAAACACCTCCTTCTTGCATGCATGTGTGCATGCAGAGTCTCTCAGTTGCATCCATGCTTGCAAGAAGTCTCCTGGTGCACGTATGTGTGCAAAAATCCCCTGGTGTTTGCAAAAAAACCATCCTCCTTCTTGCATGCATATCTGTGCAGAATCTTCCCATTGCAGCCATGCTTGCAAAAAGTCCCATGGTGCTGCATGCGTGCATGCAAGCCTTCTGGATTGCATCCATGCTTACAGAAAACACCTCCTTCTTGCATGCATGTGTGCACGCAGAGTCTCTCAGTTGCACCCACGCTTGCAAGAAGTCTCCTGGTGCACGTATGTGTGCAAAAATCCCCTTCTGCTTGCAAAAAAACCATCCTCCTAGTGCATGCATATCTGTGCAGAATCTTCCCATTGCAGCCATGCTGGCAAAAAGTCTCATGGTGCTGCATGCGTGCATGCAAACCTTCTGGATTGCATCCATGCTTGCAAAAAGCACCTCCTTCTTGCATGCATGTGTGCACGCAGAATCTCTCAGTTGCACCCACGCTTGCAAAAAGTCTCATGGTGCTGCATGCGTGCATGCAAGCCTTCTGGATTGCATCCATGCTTACAGAAAACACCTCCTTCTTGCATGCATGTGTGCATGCAGAGTCTCTCAGTTGCACCCACGCTTGCAAAAACTCTCATGGTGCTGCATGCGTGCATGCAGGCCTTCTGGATTGCATCCATGCTTGCAAAAAGCACCTCCTTCTTGCATGCATGTGTGCATGCAGAGTCTCTCAGTTGCATCCATGCTTGCAAAAAGTCTCCTGGTGCACGTATGTGTGCAAAAATCCCCTTCTGCTTGCAAAAAAACCATTCTCCTGGTGCATGCATATCTGTGCAGAATCTTCCCTTTGCAGCCATGCTGGCAAAAAGTCTCCTGGTGCACGCATGCGTGCATGCAGGCCTTCTGGATTGCACCCATGCTTGCAAAAAGCACCTCCTTCTTGCATGCATGTGTGCATGCAGAGTCTCTCAGTTGCACCCACGCTTGCAAGAAGTCTCCTGGTGCTGCATGCGTGCATGCAAGCCTTCTGGATTGCATCCATGCTTACAGAAAACACCTCCTTCTTGCATGCATGTGTGCACGCAGAGTCTCTCAGTTGCATCCATGCTTGCAAAAAGTCTCCTGATACTGCATGCGTGCATGCAGGCCTTCTGGATTGCATCCATGCTTGCAAAAAGCACCTCCTTCTTGCATGCATGTGTGCACGCAGAGTCTCTCAGTTGCACCCACGCTTGCAAGAAGTCTCCTGGTGCATGCACGTGTGCAAAAATCCCCTGGTGCTTGCAAAAAACCATCCTCCTTCTTGCATGCATATCTGTGCAGAATCTTCCCGTTGCAGCCATGCTGCCAAAAAGTCTCATGGTGCTGCATACGTGCATGCAAACCTTCTGGATTGCATCCATGCTTGCAAAAAGCACCTCCTTCTTGCATGCATGTGTGCACGCAGAGTCTCTCAGTTGCACCCACACTTGCAAGAACTCTCCTGGTGCACACATGCGTGCAAAAATCCCCTTCTGCTTGCAAAGAGCATCCTCCTGGTGCGTGTATGCATGCATGCAGAGGCCTCCCCGTTGCACCCCGGGGCGTGCAAACCTTGCAGCATCGCAAGCACAAGGTGGGTGCACAAACCTCACACCCATCGCACGCCCCAGGTGGACGGCGAGCGTTTCACATTGCCGCTGGCGTTGGAGGACCAAAAGCTCCAAATCGGGCAAGAGGGGACCAACCTCGTCCTGCAAACGGCCTCAGGCCTCCGCCTGCTCTACAACGCAGCCACGTATCTGCTGGTCACCATCCCCAAAGCTTACCAGGGTCGCGTGTGCGGTTTGGGGGGCAACTTTAACGGAGATCCCGGTGACGATTTCCTGCTCCCCGACGGATCGGCGGCCGAGAGCACGGAGGAATTCGTCGCCTCTTGGAAAACGCCTTCGGCCGACGGGGGTTGCAAGGAAGGTTGCGACGGGAAGCCGTGCCCTTCGTGCGACGCCGCTGCCGTTGCTCCGTACGGAAGCGGGGATCAATGCGGCCTCATCCGCCACCCGACGGGGCCTTTTGGGTCGTGCCACCATAGGGTGAACCCGGCTCAGTACTTCCAGCATTGCATCCATGATGTCTGCGCTGCTGGAGGGGCGAGGGAAGCTCTGTGCCACAGCCTGCAAGCTTACGCTGCTGCTTGCCAAGCTGCCGGCGCTCAGATCGGAGGGTGGAGGACGGCGGCGTTCTGCCGTAAGTGGTGCAAAAATCCCCCCTCCAAAATGATCCCCCCCTGTTTGTCCCCAGGTGAAAACACTTGGGTTTCATTTTTCCCCTCGATCCCGATTTCCCTGCAGCAAAAAACATCACCGTTTTTTTATGTTTGCTGCTTTGGGGGAGGGCAAATGTTGGATATTTGGAGCAAGACGCTGTGTGAATTGTCGGCATCGAATCATGCATCGCTTCTTTTCCCTCAAATCATCCCCAAAATCCATGAGATTTGCCCCAAATATTCGCAAGCTCCACCTAAAAGTCCACAAAATGGTACAGAAGGTCTTTCAAGCAGTCCCAAAAATCCATGAGATGGCATCAAAATGTTTTCAGGCCTTCCCCAAAATGCCTCGATTACCCAAATATTCCCACAGATCCACAAAACAGACCAGAAATGCTTTCAAGCCTGCCACCAAATCCACAAGATTGACCAGGATTGAACAGCATTGAAATCCACGGGGTCGCACAAATTGCAATCGAATCTTCCCCCAAATCCTCGAGATGGAACCAAAATGCTTCCAAATATTCCACCCAAATCCATGAGATTTCACAGCAATGCTTCCAAAATCCATCAGATTTCTGGGCTGTTTTGTGGATTTGTGGGAATATTTGGGTAATTTGAGGCATTTTGGGGAAGGTCTGGAAGCATTTTGAGGCTTTCTGATGGGTTTTTTGAGAATACCCTTAACCCTAACCCTAACCCTAACCCTAACCCTTAACCCTAACCCTAACCCTACCCTAACCCTACCCTAACCCTAACCCTAATAACCCTAACCCTAACAACCCTAACCCTAACCCTAACCCTAACCCTAACCCTGACCCTAACCCTAACCCTAACCCTAACCTTAACCCTATCCCTAACCCTAACCCGACCCTAACCCTATCCCTAACCCTAATCCTATCCCTAACCCTAACCCTAACCCTAACCCTAATCCTAACCCTAACCCTTAACCCTTAACCCTAACCCTAATAACCCTCACCCTCACCCTCACCCTAACCCTAACCCTAACCCTAACCCTAACCCTAACCCTAACCTTAACCCTAACCCTAACCCTACCCCTACCCTAACCCTAACCCTAACCCTACCCTAATCCTAACACCTGAATGAGAACCTGAATGAGAATTGAGAACACCTGAATGTAAGCTGCGTGATTTTGTTTTGGGGGGAGGCCTGACAGCATTTCTGCTCTATTGCATGGGTTTTTGGGGAAAATTCGGCAGCATTTTGGACAATCTCGTGTATTTTGGGGAGGATCTGAGAAAGGTTTGGGGCGATCTGATGGACTTTGGAAGCATTGCTGTGAAATCTCGTGGATTTGGGTGGAATATTTGGAAGCATTTTGGTTCCATCTCGAGGATTTGGGGGAAGATTTGAACGCAATTTGTGCCATCCCGTGGATTTCAGAGGAGGTTCGCAAGCATTTTGGGTGATCATTTGGATTTTGGGGGTTTTTGGTTAGGGTTAGGGTTTAGGGTTAGGGTTAGAGGTTAGGGTTAGGGTAGGGTTAGGGGTAGGGTTAGGGTTAGGGTTAAGGTTAGGGTAAGGGTTAGGGTTAGGGTTAGGGAAGGGTTAGGGTTAGGGTTAGGGTTAAGGTTAGGGTTAGGGTTAGGGTTAGGGTAGGGTTAGGGTTAGGGTAGGGTTAGGGTAGGGTTAGGGTTAGGGTTAGGGTTAGGGTCTTCTCAAAAAGCCCATCAGAAAGCCTCAAAATGCTTCCAGACCTTCCCCAAAATCCCTCAAGTTACCCAAATATTCCCACAGATCCACAAAACAGCCCAGAAATCTGATGGATTTTGGAAGCATTGCTGTGAAATCTCGTGGATTTGGGTGGAATATTTGGAAGCATTTTGGTTCCATCTCGAGGATCTGGGGGAAGATTTGAACGCAATTTTTGCCATCCCATGGATTTCAATCCTGTTCAATCCTGGCCAATCTTGTGGATTTGGTGGCAAATGCTTTCAAATGGTCCCCAAATGCTTTCAAACCCAACAAACCCACACCAAAATAAAACCCCATCAACGCTCACAGACCTTCTCCAAAACCCACTGACCCCCCTCGATCCGCCTTGCAGACCACCACCCCAAAATCCACCACGCACCCTTGGCTTTCAAACTGGGGCCGGCTTCCCATCACCCCAAATCGGGTTTAGCATGAAAAAACCCCAAATAATTCCAATTACTCCCCTCTTTTCCAGCCCTCTCCTGCCCACCCCACAGCCACTACCAGCTCTGCACCCGCACCTGTGACTTCACCTGTGCCAGCCTCTCCGTGCCAACGCCGTGCAGCTGGCCCTGCTTCGAGGGATGCCAATGCGACGACGGCTTCCTCTTCGATGGCAGCTCCTGTGTGTCCCTGGAGAAGTGTGGCTGCGTCCACCAGGGGAGGTATCTCAAGGTGAGGTGGACCCCGAAAGCTTCGGGATGGAGGCGGCGTCGGAGATTTGTAGGGTGGGGAGCGGGGGGGTCGAAGGGAATTACTGGAGGGTTGGGGAGGGGGTTGGTTGTTGGATGGAGAAGGGAATGTGGTGGGGAAATGGGATCCGTTATGGGGTTGGTTGGGACATCAAGATGATGTGATGGGTTTGGGGGGGTCAGTTTTGGGGTGTTACAGCTCGATGGTGTGATGGGTTTGGGGGGTCCATCCTTAATGGGATCAAATGCCCCATCTTAATGATGGGACGGATTCAGGGACATGATCCTTTATAGGGTTGTATGGCCCACTGAGCTGAAGAGATGGGCTTGGGGTGTCAGTTCTTGGATGTCCCATCTCAATGATGAGATGGATTTGGGGGGTCCGTCCTTGATGGGATCAAATGCCCCATCTTGATGTCATGATGGATTCAGGGACACGATCCTTTATAGGGTTGTTTGGCCCACCAAGCTGAAGAGATGAGTTTGGGGTATCAGTTTTTGGGTGTCCCATCTTGATGATGTGCTGGATTAGGGGTGTAAATCCTTAATCTGATCAAATGCCCCATCTTGATGATGGGACGGATTCAGGGACACGATCCTTTATAGGGTTGTTTGACCCACCAAGCTGAAGAGATGGGCTTGGGGTGTCAGTTTTTGGGTGTCCCATCTCGATGATGAGATGGGTTTGGGGGGTCCGTCCTTAATGGGATCAAATGCCCCATCTTGATGTCATGATGGATTCAGGGACACGATCCTTTATAGGGTTGTTTGGCCCACCAAGCTGAAGAGATGGGTTTGGGGGGTCAGTTTTTGGGTGTCCCATCTCGATGATGTGCTGGATTTGGGGTGTAAATCCTTAATCTGATCAAATGCCCCATCTTGATGATGGGATGGATTCAGAGACAGGAACCTTTATAGGGTTGTTTGGCCCACCAAGCTGAAGAGATGGGTTTGGGGTGTCAGTCCTTAATGGGATCAAATGCCCCATCTTGATGATGTGATGGATTCGGGGACAGGAACCCGTATAAGGTTGGTTGGCCCATCAAGGTGATCTGATGGGTTTGGGGGGTCAGTTTTTGGGTGTTACAGCTCGATGATGAGATGGGTTTGGGGGGTCAGTTTTTGGGTGTCCCATCTCGATGGTGTGATGGGTTTGGGGTGTCAGTCCTTGATGGGACCAAATGTCCCATCTTGATGATGGGATGGATTCAGGGACACGATCCTTTATAGGGTTGTTTGGCCCACCGAGCTGAAGAGATGGGTTTGGGGGGTCAGTTTTTGGGTGTCCCATCTCGATGATGTGATGGATTTGGGGTGTAAGTCCTTAATGGTATCAAATGCCCCATCTTGATGTCATGATGGATTCAGGGACAGGAACCTTTATAGGGTTGTTTGGCCAAGCTGAAGAGATGGGCTTGGGGTGTCAGTTTTTGGGTGTCCCATCTCGATGATGTGATGGATTTGGGGTGTAAGTCCTTGATGGGATCAAATGCCCCATCTTGATGTCATGATGGATTCAGGGACACGATCCTTTATAGGGTTGTTTGGCCCACCAAGCTGAAGAGATGGGTTTGGGGTGTCAGTTCTTGGATGTCCCATCTCAATGATGAGATGGATTTGGGGGGTCACTCCTTGATGGGATCAAATGCCCCATCTTGACGTCATGATGGATTCAGGGACACGATCCTTTATAGGGTTGTTTGGTCCACCGAGCTGAAGAGATGGGTTTGGGGGGTCAGTTTTTGGGTGTCCCATCTCAATTATGTGATGGGTTTGGGGTGTCAGTCCTTAATGGGATCAAATGCCCCGTCTTAATGATGTGATGGATTCAGGGACAGGAACCTTTATAGGGTTATTTGGCCCATCAAGGTGATCTGATGGGTTTGGGGTGTCAGTTTTGGGTGTCCCATCTCAATGATGTGATGGGTTTGGGGTGTCAGTCCTTAATGGGATCAAATGCCCCATCTTGATGTCATGATGGATTCAGGGACACGATCCTTTATAGGGTTGTTTGGCCCACCAAGCTGAAGAGATGGGTTTGGGGTGTCAGTTCTTGGATGTCCCATCTCAATGATGAGATGGATTTGGGGGGTCCGTCCTTAATGGGATCAAATGCCCCATCTTAATGATGGGACGGATTCAGGGACACGATCCTTTATAGGGTTGTTTGTCCCACCAAGCTGATCTGATGGGTTTGGGGTGTCAGTTTTTGGGTGTCCCATCTCAATGATGTGATGGATTTGGGGTGTAAGTCCTTAATGGTATCAAATGCCCCATCTTGATGTCATGATGGATTCAGGGACAGGAACCTTTATAGGGTTGGTTGGCCCATCAAGGTGATCTGATGGGTTTGGGGGGTCAGTTTTTGGGTGTCCCATCTCAATGATGTGATAGATTCAGGGACACGATCCTTTATAGGGTTGTTTGGCCCATCAAGCTGATGTGATGAATTTGGGGTGTCAGTTCTTGGATGCCAAAGTTCTCCTTTTTGGGATTGAGGTTGAAGGTCTCCTTTTGGGGATTGAGGTTGAAGGTCTCCTTTTGGGACAGGGGCCAAAGTTCTCCTTTTGGGATTGAAGTTGAAGGTCTTTTGGGACAGTTTGTAGGTCTCCTTTTGGCTTAGAGGTTGAAAGCCCTTTTCTTCTTGGTGCTGCAGAGTTCATTCCTCAAGTTGCTCACGTTTCCCCAGATCAGCCTCATTTTATTCTCCCTCCACGTGGGACCTCTTTCCCTTTCCAAAAGCATGAAAGAAAAGAACAGGGGGAAACAGGGATAAAGGACTAATTAACCTTGGAGTTCTTCCTTTCCAGGCGGGTGAGACCATCACCATCAACAACTGCACCACAAAATGCCACTGCCACCCATCACAGGGCCTCACCTGCGAGGCCACCCGTTGTCCCCCACACCAGGTCTGCGTGGCTCGGGAAGGGACGCAGCGATGCCTCAAGCAGGAGGGAAGATGTCAGATCTCTCCTGGAGCCTCCGTGACCACGTTTGATGGGGTGGGAGGAAGGCTGCCCGACAGCGGCACCTACAAGATGGCCGCCCTCTGCGACGAGAGGTCGCCCCACTGGTTCAAGGTGGTGGTGGAGGTCAGCGAGTGTCGGGACGATGGGATCCCAGCTGCCTCGGCTGTTTTTGTCTTCTTCCGTGAGGCTTTCATCACCATCAACAGCAACATGGAGGTTTGGGTGAGCCGGATCTGCCCCCAAAAGATGGGGCGTGAGTTTAGGGTGCAAAATTTGGGGGCAGGGGGGCTGTGGGGGGGTGGATTTTCCTGTTCTCTTGTGCTCGCAAGGTCCTTTGGGTGCAGAATTGGAGATTTGGGGCATAAATCGCCCCTTCAGGATGAGGATAAAGGCATTTTGAGAAGTTGAAGGTTCTCCTGCAGGAGCAGAGGTTGAAGGTCTGCTTTTGGGGTAGAGGTTGGACAGAGGTTGAAGGTCTGCTTTTGGGGTAGAGGTTGAAGGTTCTGCTTTTGGGGTAGAGGTTGGACAGAGGTTGAAGGTCTCCTTTTGGGGTAGAGGTTGAAGGTCTCCTTTAAGGGTAGAGATTGAAGGTCTTTTGGGTAGAGGTTGAAGGTCTCCTTTTGGGATAAAGGTTGAAGGTCTCCTTTTGGGACAGTGGTTGAAGGTCTTTTGGGGTAGAGATTGAAGGTCTTTTGGGTAGAGGTTGAAGGTCTTTTGGGGTTGAGATTTAAGGTCTGCTTTTGGGATAAAGGTTGAAGGTCTCCTTTTGGGGTAGAGATTGAAGGTCTTTTGGGGTAGAGGTTAAAGGTCTTTTGGGTAGAGGTTGAAGGTCTTTTGGGGTTGAGATTGAAGGTCTCCATTTGGGGTAGAGGTTGAAGGTTTTCCTTTTGGGATAAAGGTTGAAGGTCTCTTTTTGGGATTGAGATTGAAGGTCTCCATTTGGGGTAGAGGTTGAAGGTCTCCTTTAAGGGTAGAGATTGAAGGTCTTTTGGGTAGAGGTTGAAGGTCTCCTTTTGGGACAAAGGTTGAAGGTTCTCCTTTTGGGGTAGAGGTTGAAGGTCTTTTGGGTAGAGGTTGAAGGTTTCCTTTTGGGGTAGAGGTTGGACAGAGGTTGAAGGTCTCCTTTTGGGGTAGAGGTTGAAGGTCTGCTTTTGGGGTTGAGATTGAAGGTCTCCTTTTGGGGTAGAGGTTGAAGGTCTCCTTTTGGGGTAGAGGTTGGACAGAGGTTGAAGGTCTCCTTTTGGGGTAGAGGTTGAAGGTCTTTTGGGTAGAGGTTGAAGGTTTCCTTTTGAGACAAAGGTTGAAGGTCTCCTTTTGGGACAGTGGTTGAAGGTTCTCCTTTTGGGACAAAGGTTGAAGGTTCTCCTTTTGGGGTAGAGGTTGAAGATTTTCTTTTGGGGTTGAGATTGAAGGTCTCCATATGGGGTTGAGATTGAAGGTCTCCTTTTGGGGTAGAGGTTGAAGATTTCCTTCTGGGGTAGAGGTTGAAGGTCTCCTTCTGGGGTAGAGGTTGAAGGTCTCCTTTTGGGATAAAGGTTGAAGGTCTCCTTTTGGGATAAAGGTTGAAGGTCTCCTTTTGGGACAGTGGTTGAAGGTCTTTTGGGGTTGAGATTGAAGGTCTTTTGGGTAGAGGTTGAAAGTCTTTTGAGACAAAGGTTGAAGGTTCTCCTTTTGGGGTAGAGGTTGAAGGTTCTCCTTTTGGGATTGAGGTTGAAGGTTCTCCTTCTGGGGTAGAGGTTGAAGGTCTCCTTTTGGGGTAGAGGTTTAAGGTTCTCCTTCAGAAGCAGAGGTTGAAGGTCTTGTTTTGGGGTGGATAGAGGATGAAGTTCTCCTTTTGGCACAGAGATCGAAGACTCTTTCCACTTAGAGGTTGAAGAACTCCTTTTGGGACAGAAGTTGAAGGTCTCCTTTTGGGATAAGGGTTGAAGGTCTCCTTTTGGAGTAGAGGTTGAAGGTTCTCCTTTTGGGGTAGAGCTTGAAGGCATCTACATTGAGCTGGTTGGAAGGAAAGAAGCTCCCCAAGAGCAATTTTGGAACAAAATAATACCCATCATCATCTCCAGTAGACTGAAATCGAAGGCGTTTTTGCTCTGTTGCAACTGTTGTCCCATTCCTAATCACACGCCGGGTCACGCCACAGCCCACAACGCATTTTGTTGGCTGACATCAAGAGGAAATTTGGGGTTGGTTGGGTTTTTTTGTGTTTTTTTGTTTGTTTTGGACTGATTTTTGCCATTGTTTTGCATCGATTCAGGTGAACGGTCTCTTCACCCGCCTCCCAGCCCCGGTGTCGGAAGCCGCTTCCTTGGATGTGACGGAGGGCAACGTCACCGTCTCTCACACCTCGGGGTTGGAGGTGATCTTCAGTCCCAGGGGGGAGGTGACGGTGGCCGTGAAAGCCACTCTGGCCAACCATCTCTGTGCCCCCTGTGGCAATTTCAATGGGGACGCCGAAGACGACCTGAGGTTGCCCAACGGCCGCGTGGCTGAGAGCATCGCTGAGGTCGTCGATGCCTGGAAAGCCAAGGATTTTGCAGGATGGTGAGTAAAAAGGTGGAAAATCCCTTAAAAAAAACAAAACAAAACAAAAAGTGGGGCTGATTTTTAATCATTTTTAACCCTGCAGAAGGGTAGGGGGAAAAAAAAAATACCCAGGGGGCATTGAGGGGGGTTGGGAGAAGTGGCGACGGGAAAGGACTCCTCCATCTTCTCTGGTTTCATCCACAGCGATTGAGGCACAAAAGCAAAGGAGGTTTTTTTTTTCCTGGTAAGTGGATTTTCTTTGCTGTCGCCCCCCTATGCTGAAAAATGGCACTGCTTCGGTTGGATGAGGGATCCGTGTGATTCTTCTTAACGAGCTCCTCCGGATAATTGGGGGTTTTCAGGCTGCTTCGCACCCTATGAGATGGGAAGGGATGAAAGAGGAGAAATCAGGGAAAAAGGAAGGGAAATCTTGCCAAATATTGGGGGATTTTTACCAATGGACAGATGTGGGTAGAAGGAATCCCATAAAACAAGATGCCATTGAACCACACTCCCATTTTGGGGCCTATAAAGCCTTTTTCCTATAGATGTGGGCACCATGAACCCCATAAAAGTCAATGCCATCCAACCAAACCCAAATTTGGGCCCTATGAAGCCTTTTTCCTATAGATGTGGGCACCATAAACCCCATAAAACTCATTGGCATCCAACCATCCCATAATTTTGGGCCTATAGAACATTTTTCCTATAGATGTGGACACAATGAACCCCATAAATCTCAATGCCATCCAACCGTGCCCTAATTTTGGGGCCTATAAAGCCTTTTTCCTATAGATGTGGACACCATGAACCCCAAAAATCTCAATGCCATCCAACCAAACCCAAATTGGGGCTCTACAAAGCATTTTTCCTATAGATGTGGGCAAAATGAACCCCATAAATCTCAATGCCATCCAACCAAACCCAAATTTGGCCCCTATAAAGCCTTTTTCCTATAGATGTGGACACCATGAACCCCATAAAAATCGTTGGCATCCAACCATGCCCTAATTTTGGGCCCTATAAAGCGTTTTTCCTATAGATGTGGACACCATGAACCCCGTAAATCTCAATGCCATCCAACCATATCCTAATTTTGGGGCCTACAAAGCCTTTTTCCTATAGATGTGGACACAATGAACCCCATAAAACATGACAGCATCGACCAAAACTCCAGTTTTGGGCCTATAGAGCCTTTTTCCTATAAATGTGGACCCCAATGAACCCCATAAATCCCAATGCCATCCAAACAAACCCAAAGTTGGGGCCTACAAAGCATTTTTCCTATAGATGTGGACACCATGAACCCCGTAAATCTCAATGCCATCCAACCAAACCCAAATTTGGGCCCTATAGAACATTTTTCCTATAGATGTGGACACAATGAACCCCATAAATCTCAATGCCATCCAACCATCCCATAATTTTGGGCCTATAGAACATTTTTCCTATAGATGTGGACACAATGAACCCCATAAATCTCAATGCCATTCAACCAAACCCAAATTTGGGCCCTATAAAGCCTTTTTCCTATAGATGTGGACACAATGAACCCCATAAATCTCAATGCCATCCAACCAAACCCAAATTTGGGCCCTATGAAGCATTTTTCCTATAGATGTGGGCACCATAAACCCCATAAAACTCATTGGCATCCAACCATCCCATAATTTTGGGCCTATAGAACATTTTCCTATAGATGTGGACCCCAATGAACCCCATAAATCTCGATGCCATCCAACTAAACCCAAATTTGGGCCCTACAAAGCATTTTTCCTATAGATGTGGACACAATGAACCCCATAAATCTCGATGCCATCCAACCAAACCCAAATTTAGGCCCTATGAAGCATTTTTCCTATAGATGTGGGCACCATAAACCCCATAAATCTCAATGCCATCCAACCATCCCATAATTTTGGGCCTATAGAACATTTTTCCTATAGATGTGGACACAATGAACCCCATAAATCTCCATGCCATCCAACCAAACCCTAATTTTGGGGCCTATAAAGCGTTTTTCCTATAGATGTGGACACCATGAACCCCGTAAATCTCAATGCCATCCAACCAAACCCAAATTTGGGGCCTATAGAACATTTTTCCTATAGATGTGGACACAATGAACCCCGTAAATCTCAATGCCATCCAACCATGCCCTAATTTCGGGACCTACAAAGCCTTTTTCCTATAGATGTGGGCACAATGAACCCCATAAATCTCGATGCCATCCAACCAAACCCAAATTTGGGCCCTACAAAGCATTTTTCCTATAGATGTGCACCCCAATGAACCCCATAAATCTCGATGCCATCCAACCAAACCCAAATTTGGCCCCTATAAAGCCTTTTTCCTATAGATGTGGACACCATGAACCCCATAAAAATCGTTGGCATCCAACCATGCCCTAATTTTGGGCCCTATAAAGCGTTTTTCCTATAGATGTGGACACCATGAACCCCGTAAATCTCAATGCCATCCAACCATATCCTAATTTCGGGACCTACAAAGCATTTTTCCTATAGATGTGGACACAATGAACCCCATAAATCTCGATGCCATCCAACCAAACCCAAATTTGGGCCCTATAAAGCCTTTTTCCTATAGATGTGGACACCATGAACCCCATAAATCTCAATGCCATCCAACTAAACCCAGATTTGGGCCCTATAGAACCTTTTTCCTATAGATGTAGACACAATGAACCCCATAAATCTCAATGCCATCCAACCATGCCCTAATTTTGGGGCCTATAAAGCATTTTTCCTATAGATGTGGACACAATGAACCCCATAAATCCCAATGCCATCCAACCAAACCCAAATTTCGGCCCTATAAAGCATTTTTCCTATAGATGTGGACACCATGAACCCCATAAATCTCGATGCCATCCAACCAAACCCTCATCTTGGGGCCTACAAAGCATTTTTCCTATAGATGTGGGCACCATAAACCCCATAAATCTCAATGCCATCCAACCAAACCCAAATTTGGGCCTATAGAGCATTTTTCCTATAGATGTAGACACAATGAACCCCATAAATCTCGATGCCATCCAACCAAACCCGAATTTGGGGCCTATAAAGCATTTTTCCTATAGATGTGGGCACAATGAACCCCATAAATCTCCATGCCATCCAACCAAACCCAAATTTGGGGCCTACAAAGCATTTTTCCTATAGATGTGGACACCATGAACCCCATAAATCTCCATGCCATCCAACCAAACCCAAATTTGGGGCCTATAAAGCATTTTTCCTATAGATGTGGACACAATGAACCCCATAAATCTCAATGCCATCCAACCATGCCCTAATTTTGAGGCCTACAAACCCTTTTTCCTATAGATGTGGACACAGTGAACCCCATAAATCTCAATGCCATCCAACCATTCCCTAATTTGGGGCCTATAAAGCCTTTTTCCTATAGATGTGGGCAAAATGAACCCCATAAATCTCAATGCCATCCAACCATTCCCTAATTTGGGGCCTATAAAGCATTTTTCCTATAGATGTGGACACAATGAACCCCAAAAATCTCAATGCCATCCAACCAAACCCAAACTGGGGCTCTACAAAGCATTTTTCCTATAGATGTGGGCAAAATGAACCCCATAAATCTCAATGCCATCCAACCAAACCCAAATTTGGGCCTACAGAACATTTTTCCTATAGATGTGGGCACAATGAACCCCATAAATCTCAATGCCATCCAACCATGCCCTAATTTCGGGACCTACAAAGCCTTTTTCCTATAGATGTGGGCACAATGAACCCCATAAATCTCCATGCCATCCTACCAAACCCAAATTTGGGGCCTATAAAGCATTTTTCCTATAGATGTGGACACCATGAACCCCATAAATCTCCATGCCATCCAACCATGCCCTAATTTGGGGCCTATAAAGCCTTTTTCCTATAGATGTGGACCCCAATGAACCCCATAAATCCCAATGCCATCCAAACAAACCCAAAGTTGGGGCCTACAAAGCATTTTTCCTATAGATGTGGACACCATGAACCCCATAAATCTCCATGCCATCCAACCAAACCCAAATTTGGGGCCTATAAGGCCTTTTTCCTATGGATGTGGACACCATGAACCCCATAAAACTCATTGGCATCCAACCATGCCCTAATTTTGGGGCCTGTAAAACATTTTTCCTATAGATGTGGACCCCAATGGACCCCATAAATCTCAATGCCATCCAACCAAACCCAAATTTGGGCCCTACAAAGCATTTTTCCTATAGATGTGGACACAATGAACCCCATAAATCTCGATGCCATCCAACCAAACCCAAATTTGGGGCCTATAAAGCATTTTTCCTATAGATGTGGACACCATGAACCCCATAAATCTCAATGGCGCCCCATTTTGGGACTCATGCCCCACTCCTCCCTATGGACGAGGATGAGGAAGGTGCAGCCCTTCCTCCCCAGCTCATCTCCTCTCTTCCAGCCTCGTCCCCAACCCCGTAAGGATGGAAGTGGAAGCCCCAGTTTACCCAGCTCTGTAACGACGCCATGATGGGGACGGAAGCAAGACGACCCCGCGCACTTCTCCTCGTTAATTACGCACAACAATCAGCATTTATTAATTGCTGCCTATGGAGGTAACCAGGTTGAGCTTCCGCAGGCTCCGATGGGGCCCCGTTATGGCTGGAGGTCACGTGAGCGCCGAAATATCAAAACCCATCCAAATTTTGGCGGTCACGTGACCTCTGAAATTGTAGAATTTGACATTTAAGCAGAGAATCCGACCTGAAATTGATGAGAACAACAAAAAAAAGACCCCAAAAATGGGTTTTTTAGGGGTTGTTTTGATCCCCAAAGGAGCCACAAAAACCAAGGGGAAGAAATTGAGGCCGCCTGACCCAAATCTCCCCTCTTTTCCCCCCCAAAATCTCCTGTTTTCCTATTGGATGCCTCTGCTGTCACGTGAGCCCCAAAATAGCCAAATTTCCATATTTTGGCGGTCACGTGACCTCCGAAATTGCAAAATTTGACATTTAAGCAGAGAATCCGACCTGAAATTGCTGAGAAAACAAAAAAAAAGACCCCAAAAATGGGTTTTTTAGGGGTTGTTTTGATCCCCAAAGGACCCAGAAAAACCAAGGGGAAGAAATCGAGGTCGCCTGACCCAAATCTCCCCTCTTTTCCCCCTCAAAATCTCCTATTTTCCTATTGGATGCCTCCATTACGGCCCTGTCTCTCCTATCACGTGAGCGCCAAAATAGCCAAATATGCAAATTTTGGAGGTCACGTGACCTCTGAAATTGCAAAATTTGACATTTAAGCAGAGAATCTGACCTGAAATTGCTGAGAACAATAAAAAAAGACCCCAAAAATGGGTTTTTTAGGGGTTGTTTTGATCCACAAAGGAGCCACAAAAACCAAGGGGAAGAAATTGAGGTCGCCTGACCCAAATCTGCCCTCTTTTTCCCCCCCAAAATCTCCTGTTTTCCTATTGGATGCCTCTGCTGTCACGTGAGCGCCGAAATAGCCAAATTTCCATATTTTGGAGGTCACGTGACCTCTGAAATTGCAAAATTTGACATTTAAGCAGAGAATCCGACCTCAAATTGCTGAGAACAACAAAAAAAGACCCCAAAAATGGGTTTTTTTAGGGGTTGTTTTGATCCCCAAAGGACCCAGAAAAACCAAGGGGAAGAAATTGAGGTCGCCTGACCCAAATCTCCCCTCTTTTCCCCCCCAAAATCTCCTGTTTTCCTATTGGATGCCTCTGCTGTCACGTGAGCCCCAAAATAGCCAAATATGCAAATTTTGGCGGTCACGTGACCTCCGAAATTGCAAAATTTGACATTTAAGCAGAGAATCTGACCTGAAATTGCTGAGAACAACAAAAAAAGACCCCAAAAATGGTTTTTTTGGGGGTTGTTTTGATCCCCAAAGGACCCAGAAAAACCAAGGGGAAGAAATTGAGGTCGCCTGACCCAAATCTCCCCTCTTTTCCCCCCCCAAAATGTCCTATTTTCCTATTGGATGCCTCTGCTGTCACGTGAGCCCCAAAATAGCCAAATTTGCAAATTTTGGTGGTCACGTGACCTCTGAAATTGTAGAATTTGACATTTAAGCAGAGAATCCGACCTGAAATTGCTGAGAACAACAAAAAAAGACCCCAAAAATGGGTTTTTTAGGGGTTGTTTTGATCCCCAAAGGACCCAGAAAAAACCAAGGGGAAGAAATTGAGGCCGCCTGACCCAAATCTCCCCTCTTTTCCCCCCCAAAATCTCATGTTTTCCTATTGGATGCCTCTGCTGTCACGTGAGCCCCAAAATAGCCAAATTTCCATATTTTGGAGGTCACGTGACCTCTGAAATTGCAGAATTTGACATTTAAGCAGAGAATCTGACCTGAAATTGATGAGAAAACAAAAAAAAAAAGACCCCAAAAATGGGTTTTTTAGGGGTTGTTTTTGATCCACAAAGGAGCCACAAAAACCAAGGGAAGAAATCGAGGTCGCCTGACCCAAATCTTCCCTCTTTCCCCCCCCCAAAATCTCCTGTTTTCCTATTGGATGCCTCTGCTGTCACGTGAGCCCCAAATAGCCAAGTTTCCAAATTTTGGTGGTCACGTGACCTCTGAAATTGTAAAATTTGACATTTAAGCAGATACATCTGACCTGAAATTGCTGAGAACAATAAAAAAAGACCCCAAAAATGGTTTTTTTAGGGGTTGTTTTGATCCCCAAAGGACCCAGAAAAACCAAGGGGAAGAAATCAAGGTCGCCTGACCCAAATCTCCCTCTTTCTCCCCCCCAAAATCTCTGTTTTCCTATTGGATGCCTCTGCTGTCACGTGAGCCCCAAAAATAGCCAAATTTCCATATTTTGGAGGTCACGTGACCTCTGAAATTGTAAAATTTGACATTTAAGCAGAGAATCCGACCTGAAATTGCTGAGAACAACAAAAAAAGACCCCCAAAAATGGGTTTTTTGATGTTGTTTTGATCCCCAAAGGAGCCAGAAAAACCAAGGGGAAGAAATCGAGGTCGCCTGACCCAAATCTCCCCTCTTTCCCCCCCCAAAATCCCCTCTTTCCCCATTGGTTGCCTCCATTTTGGCCCCGCCTCTGCTGTCGGGTAAAGCAATAAAATTCCTTTTCCTTTTTATTTTTTAATTCCTTTTTTTGTGTTTTTTTTTTTTTGGTTTTTTTTTTGGATCCATTTCGTCTTTCGTTTCGTTTCGGCCGCGTCTTTTCCAGCTTCCTTAATTGGGGTCTGCCTGCATTGCATTCAAATTAAATCTAATTTTCAGTGCATCCCCTTCGTTGCTTTGCAATGGGATTTTGATTCTCCCCAGATCCGTCTTTAATTTGTTTTTTAATTACTTTTTGATTTCTTATTTGCTTTTCTATTGCTCCCATACGGAAAGCGGAGGAGAACTGAGGTGCAAAGCGATGCAAAGTGGCAATGAGATGCAATGCAGTGCAAAGCAATGCAAAACAAAGTGAGAATGCAACGAAATGCAAAGCACTGCAAAAGCAAAGCAAAGGAGAACCGCAGTGCAAAGCGAAGCAAAGTGGCAATGAAATGTAATGCAATGCAAAGCAATGCAAAACAAAGTGAGAATGCAATGAAATGCAAAGCACTGCAAAGCAAAGCAAAGGAGAACTGCAGTGCAAAGCAAAACAAAGTGAGAATGCAACGAAATGCAAAGCACTGCAAAGCAAAGCAAAGGAGAACTGCAGTGCAAAGCAAAGCAAAGCAGTGCAAAGCAATGCAAAACAAAGTGAGAATGCAATGAAATGCAAAGCACTGCAAAGCAAAGCAAAGGAGAAACTGCAGTGCAAAGCGAAGCAAAGTGGCAATGAGATGCAATGCAGTGCAAAGCAATGCAAAACAAAAATGAGAATGCAATGAAATGCACAGCAGTGCAAAGCGAAGCAAAGGAGAATTGAGGTGCAAAGCGAAGCAAAGTGGCAATGAGATGCAATGCAGTGCAAAGCAATGCAAAACAAAGTGAGAATGCAACGAAATGCAAAGCACTGCAAAGCAAAGCAAAGGAGAACCGCAGTGCAAAGCGAAGCAAAGTGGCAATGAAATGTAATGCAATGCAAAGCAATGCAAAACAAAGTGAGAATGCAATGAAATGCAAAGCACTGCAAAGCAAAGCAAAGGAGAACTGCAGTGCAAAGCAAAACAAAGTGAGAATGCAACGAAATGCAAAGCACTGCAAAGCAAAGCAAAGGAAAACTGCAGTGCAAAGCAAAGCAAAGCAGTGCAAAGCAATGCAAAACAAAGTGAGAATGCAATGAAATGCAAAGCACTGCAAAGCAAAGCAAAGGAGAACTGCAGTGCAAAGCGAAGCAAAGTGGCAATGAGATGCAATGCAGTGCAAAGCAATGCAAAACAAAATGAGAATGCAATGAAATGCACAGCAGTGCAAAGCGAAGCAAAGGAGAATTGAGGTGCAAAAGCGAAGCAAAGTGGCAATGAGATGCAATGCAGTGCAAAGCAATGCAAAACAAAGTGAGAATGCAACGAAATGCAAAGCACTGCAAAGCAAAGCAAAGGAGAACCGCAGTGCAAAGCGAAGCAAAGTGGCAATGAAATGTAATGCAATGGCAAAGCAATGCAAAACAAGTGAGAATGCAATGAAATGCAAAGCACTGCAAAGCAAAGCAAAGGAGAACTGCAGTGCAAAGCAAAACAAAGTGAGAATGCAAACGAAATGCAAAGCACTGCAAAGCAAAGCAAAGGAGAACTGCAGTGCAAAGCAAAGCAAAGCAGTGCAAAGCAATGCAAAACAAAGTGAGAATGCAATGAAATGCAAAGCACTGCAAAAGCAAAGCAAAGGAGAACTGCAGTGCAAAGCGAAGCAAAGTGGCAATGAGATGCAATGCAGTGCAAAGCAATGCAAAACAAAATGAGAATGCAATGAAATGCACAGCAGTGCAAAGCGAAGCAAAGGAGATTGAGGTGCAAAGCGAAGCAAAGTGGCAATGAGATGCAATGCAGTGCAAAGCAATGCAAAACAAAGTGAGAATGCAACGAAATGCAGAGCAGTGCAAAGTGAAGAATTGCAGAGCAAAGCAAAGCAAAGTGACAATGAAATGTAAAGCAGTGAGAATGCAATGCAATGCAAAGCAAAGCAAAGCAAAATGAGAATGAAATGCAAAGCAATGCAAAGCAAAGTGAGAATGTAATGCAAAGCAAAAGGGACTTGCAAAGCAAAGCAAAAGGCCAATGCAATGCAATGCAAAGCAAAGCAAAGTGAGAATGCAATGCAAAGCAATGCAAAGGAAAGTGAGAATGCAAAGCAATGCAAAGCAAAGCAACGCAATGCAAAGCAATGCAAAGCAAAAGGGCCTTGCAAAGCAAAGCAAAGGGCCAATGCAATGCAAAGCAAAGCAAAGCAAAGCAAAGCAAAGGTGCAAAGCAAAGGTGCACTGCAATGCAAAGCAAAAGGGCCTTGCAAAGCAAAGCAAAGCAAAGCAAGGCAAAGCAAAGGTGGTGCACTGCGATGCAAAGCAAAGAAATGCAGTGCAAAACAAAATGCATTGCAAAGGAAAGCAAAGGGGCAAAGCAATGCAAAGCAACGCAAAGCAAAGTGAGAATGCAATGCAAAGCAAAGCAAGCAAAGTGAGAAAGCAATGCAAAGCAAAGTGAGAATGCAGTGCAATGCAAAGCAAAGCAAAGCAATGCAATGCAAAGCAACACAAAGCAAAGTGAGAATGCAATGCAAAGTGAGAATGCAGTGCAATGCAAAGCAAAGCAAAGCAATGCAATGCAAAGCAACGCAAAGTGAGAATGCAAAGCAAATCAACGCAAAGCAAAGTGAGAATGCAATGCAAGTGAGAATGCAGTGCAATGCAAAGCAAAGCAAAGCAATGCAATGCAAAGCAACGCAAAGCAAAGTGAGAAAGCAATGCAAAGCAAAGTGAGAATGCAATGCAGAGCAAAGCAAAGCAAAGCGATGCAATGCAAAGCAATGCAAAGCAAAGTGAGAATGCAATGCAAAGCAAAGCAACGCAAAGCGATGCAATGCAAGCAAAGCAATGCAAAGCAAAGCAATGCAAAGCAACGCAAAGCAAAGTGAGAATGCAGTGCAAAGCAATGCAAAGCAAAGCAAAGTGAGAATGCAATGCAAAGCAAAGTGAGAATGCAATGCAAAGCAAAGCAAAGCGAAGCGATGCAAAGCAACGCCAATCCCCGAACCTTTCAACTCCCCAGCATAAACCAACCAAACAACCCCCCTCCCCTCCCCCCCCCCGCTTCCCTCCTCTCCTTCTCCCCCCCCCCCCTCCCCCCCCTTCCCCCATCCCCGCCCTTTGCAAACCCGCAGCAGCGCTGAACCGAACCCAAGCATCCCGGATTGTGCAAGGCTCCCCCTCTGCTCCTGTTTTGTTTGCCTCCAAACCTCAGCAAAAACGGGGGAGGAGGGGAAGGGGGGGGGGGGGGAGGGTTGTGCACGAATCCCAGCTTACGCAAAGTGGGATCTGTGCAAAAAAAGTCGCGGCCAAAACGTTGGGACTTTTTGCAAAAACAAAAAGGTGCATCCGACCAAGGGGGGGTTTTGCAAGGAGAGCTCTGCAGAAGTTGCAGCAAACGAACAAACAAGCAAGCAAGCAAACAAACAAGCAAGCAAACAAACAAACAAGCAAACAAACAAACGGGAGGCCCTTGTTT